>NC_142809.1:7360951-7463451 GCF_049724085.1 Artemia sp. Qi Xiang Cuo
GTGTGAGTTTTTTTTGTGTTCATGTGTAAGTTTTTGTGTATGTGGGTGTGTGTGTGTGTTTTAGTTTTTGTGGGTGTTTTTGTTTTGGCGTGTGTGTGTGTGTTTTTGATTTTGTTTTTTTGATTGTGTTAGTTTTGTTTGTGTGTGTGTGTGTTAGTTTTTGTGTGCATGTAATTTTTTGTGTTCATGTAAGTTTTCGTGTGCATGTGTAAGTTTTTGTGTGTGTGTGTGTATGTGTAAGTTTGTGTGTGTGTGTGTATGTGTAAGTTTTGGTGTGTGTGTGTAAGTTTTCGTGTGTGTGTGTGTGTGTGTGTAAGTTTTCGTGTTAATGTGTAATTTTTTGTGTGTGTAAGTTATTTCGATTTTTTGTAATTGTTCGTGTTTTTATTTTGTATATTGTTGAGTGTGTGTGTGTATTAGTGCTTGCGTGTGTGTGTGAGTTTTTTTTGTGTTCATGTTTCTGTTTTTGTGTGTGTGTGTGTGTGTGTGTGTGTGTAGGTTTTTGTGTGTGTGTATTTTTTTTCTATGTTTATTGATTTTTAGTGTGTATTTTTGTGTGTATGTGTGTGTGTAAGTTTTTGTGTGCATGTAAGTTTTTGTGTGAATGTAAGTTTTCGTGTGCATGTGTAAGTTTTTGTGTGCTTCCCAAATCATAATTTTCTGAAAGGATACGCCTATGAAAGATTAAGAAATCTAGCTTAGAAATGTCAAAAATAGCAAATTAACCATCCCAAATCATAGGTTTCAGTCAACACACACCTACGAATGGCTATGAAATCCTGCTCAGAAAAGTCAAAAAATATCAACCCCCACATCCCCAAATCATAGGTTTCAGACATCACACACCTACGAAAGACTAAGAAATCTGGTTATGAAAATTCAGAAATAGCAAATTACATATCCCAAATCATAGGTTTCAGACAACACTCACCTATGAACGGCTAAGAAACCTAGCTCAGAAAAGTCAAAAATAGCAAAGTAGTCATCCCAAACTATATGTTTCAGACAACAAACACCTATGAAAGGCTAAGAAATCCAGCTCAGAAAAGTCAAAAGTAGCAAACCACCCACCTCAAATCATAGGGTTCAGACACTACACACCTATGAAAGACTAAGAAATCCAACTCAGAAAAGCCTGAAATAGCAACCCACACATCCCAAATCATAGGTTTCAGACACCACACACCTACGAAAGACTAAGAAATCTGGTTATGAAAAGTCGAAAATAGCAAACTACACATCCCAAACTATTGGTTTCAGACAACATTCAACTACGAAATACTAGAAAAACTTAGCTCAGAAAAGCCTGAAATAGCAAACTACACATCCCAAATCATAATGTTCTGACAACACATACCTATGAAAGTCTAAGAAACCTAGCTCAGAAAAGTCGAAAATAGCCAACTACTCATCCCAAACTCGAAGTTTCAGACACTACACACCTATGAAAGACTAAGAGATCCAACTCAGAAAAGCCCGAAATAGTAATTTACATATCCCAAATCATAAGTTTCAGACAGCATTCACCTACGAAATACTAAGAAACCTTAGCTCAGAAAAGTCTGAAATAGCCAACTACTCATCCCAAACTCGAAGTTTCAGACAACAAACACCTATGAGTGACTAAGAATCCTAGCTCTGAAAAGTCCAAAAAGCAAACTACACCTCCCAAATCATAATTTTCTGAAAGGACACACATATGATGGGCTACGAAATCTAGCTCAGAAAAGTCAAAAATAGCAAATTAACCATCCCAAATCATAGGTTTCAGTCAACACACACCTATGAATGGCTAAGAAATCCAGCTCAGAAAAGTCAAAAAAATAGCAACCCACACACCCCAAATCATTGGTTTCAGACACCACACACCTACGAAAGACTAAGAAATCCGGTTATGAAAAGTCGGAAATAGCAAATTACATATCCCAAATCATAGGTTTCAGACAACACTCACCTATGAACGGCTAAGAAACCTAGCTCAGAAAAGTCAAAAATAGCAAACTAGTCATCCCAAACTATAGGTTTCAGACAACAAACACCTATGAAAGGCTAAGAAATCCAGCTCAGAAAAGTCAAAAGTAGCAATCCACCCATCCCAAATCATAGGTTTCATAGAACAAATTCCTATGAAAGTCTAAGAAATCCAGCTCAGAAAAGTCAAAAATAGCAAACTACATATCCCAAATCATCGGTTTCAGTCAACACACACCAACGAAAGACTAAGAAACCTAGCTCAGAAAAGTCAAAAATAGCAAACTATTAATCCCAGACTATTGGTTTCAGACTTCATTCACCTACGAAATACTAGAAAACCTTAGCTCAGAAAAGCCTTAAATAGCAAACTATACATCCCAAATCATAATTTTCTGACAACTCATACCTATTAAAGTCTAAGAAATCCAGCTCAGAAAAGTCGAAAATAGCAAACTACACATCCCAAATCATAGGTTTCAGACACCACTCACCTATGAAAGACTAAGAAATCCAACTCAGAAAAGTCAAAAATAACAAACTACATATCCCAAATCATAAGTTTCACTCAACACACATCAACGAAAGGCTAAGAAACCTATCTCATAAATGCCTGAAATGGCAAACTACTCATCCCAAACTATTGGTTTCAGACAACATTCACCTATGAAATACTAGGAAACCTTAGCTCAGAACAGACTGAAGTAGCAAACTACACATCCCAAATCATAGGTTTCAGACAACACACATCAACGAAAGACGGGTGCTCGGGGAGAGCCTTTGAGGGCCTGTGGGTCCCTTGAGGGTCGGTGGTCCTTTGGGAGCTCGGGGGGACCTTTGGGGACCGGGGGTTGGGCTTTGGGGTCCGGAGATGGCATTTGGGGGTCTGGGTGGGCCTTTGGGGCGCCGGGCGGGCCTTTGGATGCCTGGGGGACATTTGGGGACGGGTTGAGGGCCTGTGGGGGCACAGGGCGGGCGTTGGGGGGACTGGGGGCACTTGAGGACCGATTGGTCCTTTGGGAGCCCGGTGAACCTTAGGGGGCCGGGGGAGGGCCTTTGGGGGTCCGGGGGCCAGTTGGGAGCCTGGGGGACATTTGGGGACCGGTGGAGGGCCTTTGGGACCCTGTTGGTCTTTTGGGAACTCGATGGGCCTTTGGGGGGCCCGGGGATGGCCGTTGAGGGTCTGGAGTGAGCCTTTGGGGGCGCCGGTGGCCCTTTGGGAGCTTGGGAGACCTTTGAGTGTCCGGGGGGCAGTTGGAGGCCTGGGGGACATTTGGGGACCGGTGGAGGGTCTTTGGGAGCTTGGGGGGGCCTTTGAGGACCGGGGGCTTCCTTCGGGGTTGGGGTAGGAGGATTGGAACCCTTTGGCGTTGGGTTAGAGGACCTCACAACACTGTTCAAATGAAACTTGTGTATTATAACGACCACAGAGTTTCACCTTTAAATTCTCTTCAAAAATCTCTTCAAAAATCTTCTTTTAAAATGTCTCTATCTGTTTCGCCGAAATAGTTCCATAACCTGTCTAAAACGGTTTCGCCCAAATAATCCCTAAACGCAAATTCAGCGTGTTCCTTTGTTATTGGCATCTCTGTGCTAACGCATTTCAAATTAATAGGAAACCTTCTCGCGCGCTAAAACAATTCATCGCTAAGATGTTTCTTGCCTAATTGTTTCCATGGCCGTGGGTTATTAATATCCTTTGGAGTTCGACCAGTAGAACTGTTCCCGAGGCAAAGACATTAATGACTTGGATCTATTCCTGGAGCAGTACCTGTCAGACATTACTAAACTTTGCCCGGAAACAATTTGATTAATGACTGACAGCAAAGTGAGAAAAATACTGTTTTTCCATTCTCACTGACAAAAACCATAAAACAGACATGAATTGCTGTTGACATCCATGAAAGTGAGAAAGTTCCTGTTTTTTCAAATTCTCACTGACAAAAACCATAAAACCATCCATACATGTGACAAAAGTCCTGTTTTTCAAATTCTCACTGACAAAGTCCATAAACCACGTGGTTCTATGCCCATATAAGGAGCCCTGATCGGAGTAGAACCCCCATCTCTACTGTCCTAGACCTATACAAATTTGTAATGAACAAATTTAAACCAGAATTTACTTACACTAACAGCTTGGCTACACGGTATCAACTTAGGATTAAATAAAGTAATATTCTTTGGTACATCAGCTGCTTCTTTAATATAATGATACCGAATATCAAAAGGTGCAAATCCCGGAGTGACTGGGTTATCCACCGACATTCCAAAAGCGTTCATAAGCCTAAAAATAGAACAAAATTCATAAGATCACCTTATACACCTTATTTATCATTATACATCTTATATTTAACCTTATAATTCTTATACGTTTCCTTATTTAATTCCAATAATTCTACCCTTCCTTAACTACTCTCTGTTATTTCCAAGGTTTTATTTACTATACATTTTTCTACCTTAATCGAATGTATCTCCTCCCTTTCTTTTTTTTTCTTTTTTTTTGTTCCTTCCAAATCACACACATGGACCCTATGACATGCAAGTTAGGGCAAATCTTGCCTGAAGCCTGCCGTCAAGGCCGTACCCAGGATTTTTTTTTCGGAGGGGGTTTTACTAAAAAAAAATCGGGGGGAATGGGGGGGGGAGGTTACACACAAAAAAAACAAAAAACGCATACACAATTTGTTTATATCCACTTTTGTTACGTTTTTATGAAAGTCAGACAATCATTTCGGGAGGGGGGGGTTCAAACTCCCCTACCCCCCCCCCCCCCTGGGTACGGCCTTGCCTGCTGTCGACCCGAAAATCTATATATTTTCATATGAAGTTTTGCAGAAAAAAAAAGTACCTAAGCTTGAAAATATACTCCCCCCCCCCCAATAAAAAAAATGAGTGCCTATGAATGTAGGCTATACGTAAGTGAAAGTATGGAAGATATACTGCCTCTTCCTAGCAAGGGCAAAAGAGCATGTACCTATCCTATAGAAATATGTACGCAAGAAATAAGTTCAATAGCCCAAAATCTAAATATCAAACATACTGAAAATCCTTTATTCTTGAGAAATACCATCCACCTCCCCCCGGGAGGAAACTTTGACGTCCAACAAGTGAATGAAGTTGTTTATTATTTCTAATATTTTATTTCTCTTTTTATTTGCTTTTATACTAGGTTGAGAGTTTCGTGCTAATATATCTCTTTTTCGTTAATAAACAGCTATATCGTCTTACAAAACAGAAGTCACTTAGTTGGCTTAGAAACAACATGGAACAAAAAAAAAACATAAAAAAAGAAACAATTAGAAGCAAAGCGGATCCAGCCGTATAAATGAAAAGCTTTTAAGGAAATTCTTTTAAGAGGTTTCCCAGGAAATACGAATAAGATAATTGTAATTAGTGACTTCAGGTGCCAGAACCTCGCATGGTGTTGCAGTATACAGGGGGTGGAAATGACGGGGGGGGGGGAATTTTAGCGGTCCCCTAGATGTTGAAAACACCGTTTTTTGGTATCGTCATAAAAAGAACTGAAAAAATTGTCTCCTCAGCCCTATAATTTGAAAAAAAAATACTTTTTGTGTCTTCATTCTCAAGGGCGGATTCAGGGGGGTGGGTTTCCATTCTAGAAAATGAAAAAAGACCTTGTCCCTACATTTTCGTGAATTGGTGTCCATTTAACTATAGCTAATAGGGGCGTCGTTCAGGGAGGGGCAGTCACCCCCCTCCAATAATGCGGAGAAAAAATTATTATATATCCCATGCCCCTTGACTATCCGGATATGGAACCCTCTTGCCCCCCCCCCCATAAAAAATGCTGGAGATTCACCTCTATACAGGGGCAGATCCAGGATTTTTTTAAAGGGGGGGAGGGGGACCAAAATAGGTTGATCCGATAAACTTGCGTTAGGAGCAAGTTTAATTAATGCAAACCTTAGTTAATTAAGTACACTACTTTAGACTACGCTAGGGGGGGCCTCCCCCCTGGTTCCGCCAATGCCTCTATAGCCCAAAGGTCATCATTGCAGACTAATGTTTAACGCACAATGCGACTATGCTTAACGGGAAACCTTGTATGTTCTTCTTAACACTTGCCGTTGAATTAGAAAAATCGATATATATTTTATAAATACAAGGCAACGATATAAGTGATAAACCGAAGACTATTTTTAACGGACCTCTGTATCGACGAAGTTTTTGTTTTATTATCTGTGTGGCGATATCTGTTCGGGGCGATTTTCCGCAATTATAAATGGCCTAAAACCACCGGTTTACGAATATTAAAATGCTCATCAGGCAAAAAATGAAAACAAGACCAAAAAGGTCACACAGCAAGGCCGTACCCAGAGGGGGGTTTGGGGGGTTTAACCGCCCCCCCCCCGAAATTTTTTTGGACTCGTAAAACGTAACGAAACGGATACAGACAAATTTTTTATGCGTTTGCTTAGGTTTTATTGTGTAACCCCCCCCCCCCAAAAAAAATCTTTGAATAAAATCCCATGCGAAAAAAAATCCTGGGTACGACCTTGTCATACAGTACTTGGCTTGTGCAGCAAATACTCTTGCTCGTAAAGCAATTGGATTGGACTCATATTACTAAGTCCCAGGTGAAAACATTTAGCCTTCAACATGTTCCTAAATTAAAACTTCTTCTTATTAAAACATCAAATTAAACGCAGAAAGATAAAGTTAAGCATAAAATCATATTAAACATAAACCTAAAAAAAAAAACAATAACCATAAAAGCATAAAAAAAAAATAAACATAAAAAAACGGAAACTAGAAACATAAAAATAAAAACATACAATGAAAAAAACATATTAACCATAAAAACATATTAAGTATAAAGCATAATAACATAGAGATATTAGAATTGAACATAAAAGCATAAAATTGAGATTTTTATATTATTCAACAACCTACATCTTCCCCACAGTAGACAGAATATAATACAATATCGACAAAGGCTATACTCCCCATTAAAAATAAGTGACATAGATTTAAAACCACACAAGATTCATACTCCGCCTTCGCGCACACGCGACTCCGATGTACACATCACGAGAAGCCCATGGAAAAACCGATTATTTTTTGTCCGACCACTAGCAACTAAACTAAGGTTGTGACGTATATTGCCAGGGACGATACGCGTCGTATCAAATGTGTATCATGTTTGAAAAAAGAAGACGATCTTCTCGAAAACCTCCATAACAATGCCCAAGTAAAAGAGCTTATCTACATCTTTTGCGTTCATCATTTAGCTTCATAGCGAGGGGAAAAAGACAGACTTACCTGTAAGGGTTGCAGAGACTAGCCCAAGGGGTGCACATCATATAAACTGCTTTACTATTTGTGCTAGGGTTTATTACATCCTTACATGACTCATACATCCCCACTACATACTCATCAGAAACATAGTAGTCAATATTCTTGACAAGAGTTTTATTATCTGCAAAAAAAAAACAGGTTATAAACCTGCAAAGTATAAACTGAAAATGTAATACAGCTTTGATTCATCTTCTACATACTTAATAATATTCGGTTTAGCCCTCTGAAAACTCCCTCTCGCTTTCTACCAAAGTAAAGCTTGACAGATAGTACTGGACGACTCTGAGATATAGGAAAAGAGCTGTAGGATATAGGCTAGCAGTAGGCTAGGCAGTAGCAGTAGGCTGGATAGCCAGAAAAGTTTACTTTGGTATAAGGAAATAAACGAGAGTTTTGATCAGAGGTGCTAACTGGGGTCCTTCTAGCTTTTGAAAAATATACCATATTTAATTCTTGGTAAATTTATTTAAAAAATGAGAAAAAAGACGAAAAAAGTGCTGTAATCCACAATTAAAAAAAAATCCTCTTTATTCTGTCTTCATTAAAAAAAAATCTTTCCTCCCCCTTTATTTTAATGAATTAGCGCCCATGAAATTAAATAAGAATCTGAATTTAATCTTTAGTTACCAGGTTTAAAAATGAAAACATGGATAAATTCCGTCAAGACTAAAAACCAATACATAGGACGAAAATGTTTAATAAAAGAAAAAGAATACTCAAAGATATGTATTATCATCCTATGTGCGACGATAGTAATGACAGTCTATATAAGTTTCTATGCATATGTTAGAAGCACCGATCTTCCAGACGCAATTTACTAAAGAGTGCTAATCCTGGTAGATGATAGAAAATAGTTGACAGATGCGGTCGAAAGAAGACCTTGCGAGGTCTTGCGGGCCTCGCAAGAGGCCCAAATATTTTTCTTGCTGTTTTGACTGAAAAAATTTTTTTTTTTGGTACCGTCCTTGACAAAAAATCGAAAAAACAACAAAGCCATCTCAAAATGACGTCGAAACATAAATTTTGTCCTTCTATAAATTCGTGAATTGGTACCCCTGAACGTCCGGGCAATGTCCAGAAATGGACATTTACTGCTCATATCGTCCCTGGAAGATCTTTGGTCTCCAATCAGGGTCGCATCCAGGATTTTTTCGGAGGGGGGGGGGGTTAATTCAATCAGGGTCGCATCCAGGATTTTTTCAGAGGGGGGGGGTAATTACAAAAGGTTTTTTTGGGGGGTGGGAGATTAGAAAAAAATTAAGACGCATCAAAAATTTGTTCATATAGGTGGCTAGGGGGTCAAACCCCCGAACCCCCCCCCCCCCTCTCTGGATACGGCCTTGTCTGTAATACTCGAGATGTCATCGTTGAGAGGCACCGTTATCACTTTCTGTGCCAACCAGCGTGGGAAGACCTAGGTCTAAGTAAGTAATTGACCCAGTTATTTGATTCTAGTAATTGACCCAACTTCTCTTAGTAGCGAAAAAAAAAATCTCATATGGTTTGATTTCTTTAAAAAGCATCTTCGGTAAAAGTGATGATGACGTGGTTTGTTCTTCGCTAACAATTCCCAAGTCCAAGTAAGTAATTGCCCCAACTACTTCTAGATATTACGAACACCATACATCCAGACGCAATTAAATTGACAGGAACATCTGTCAATAAAGCGTCAAATGAAAGAAAAAGCTTCCTATAGGTCTTAAATATCAATATTCCAAAACCATTATATTTCAATGCATTGTGATAGCGTTACGGTCCTTTGACTTTAAATAAACTCTACTACTATTTATCTATAAAAAAAAAAACAACCAGCCAACTCAACCTCTCAATTCTGTAATGACTCTCCAACAGGGCCGAATCCAGGGGGGGGGGGGTTTACCAGGTTTGAACCCCCCCCCCCCCCGAAATTTTTTTCCGACCCGTGAAAACGCAACAAAAATGGATATAAACAAATTTTGTATGCGTTTTTTTTTAGTTTTTTTTTGTGTACACCCCCCCCCCCGAATTTTTTTTTTGGGTAAAACCCCCTCCGAAAAAAAAATCCTGGGTACGGCCTTGCTCTCCAATAAAATATAATCAACTAAGATATGACAGTGGAAAAATTATTAAGCTTGATGTTGTTTCTAAGGCGATCGTCATATAGGCTACACCGAGGATATTAAAAGGGCTAATTAAAGACCTGGAGCCAATTGAGAATAAAACCACAGAGCAAACAAAATAGAAAGTCTAATTGTTTTAAAGAAAAGATACATCCAATTTTCCGAGAAATTTCTCAGTGAAGCAAAACAACTTTATAATTTACAAAAAAAGGAACCGCTGGCAATTAAAAATATAAAAATATGACAACTATTCCTCATTCAGAGGATATAATTACTGTGACAAAAATTACCATTCATAATTAGGATTGATAGTGATTCCTCTAAACAGAAAAGTGATTCCCTCTTGTGTACAGGTATGATTTTCACTTAATTTAAAGATGTTCTTGTATCCAAATAGCTAAAATTATTTCCCCCCTTGCAAATGCAGCCAAATCAAGTACGATTTTAAGCTTTTTTTTAATAAAAGTAAAATTTTAATTAGATTTTAATTTTGATTTCAAGTTTGAATTTTAATTTTGGTTTTAAGTTTAAATTTTAATTTTAGGTAAACCTAGTGATATTAAGAGAAATGTATAATTGTTACTGTTACAATGACAACATGAATTACCGCAAGGGGATTTGGGTTACAAATTTTTGAATTTACATAATTTTCTCAAGTCATGACGTTACCATAAATTAATTATTATGAACAGAAATACCAGCATCGGCAAACCAAGCGACGCAAAAAATTGGCAGACTATATTATGTGTCACTAAATCATTGGACAGGGCCGTGAGCCAATGAACGTTGAGCTCATCCACTTCTTTAATCTGGGGCCACTTACCCTCCACAGCTCAGAGTGCATCTTGGAGCATTATTTGTCCCACCATATTTAACACACTTCAAAACTCTTCGTACCAAGGATGACACGCTTCACACCATTAATGGCACAAATCCACCACGCGGGGCGCGTGCCGCATGGCATATATGATTGTTGAAAGTAACTAACCCCTCGGCTATAACTCATCCAATATAAAATTCAATACCACAACATAATATCAGTTAATCAACAGTATGACATATGAATTACAGTGAGCATATTCAAACTTACTTGTTTCTTCTGATGGAGGCACCGATTCTCCTTGAACCAAATATGTACTATGTTCCGGGTCACAGGTCATGTAACACCAATTGAGCCTCATATTTCTGAAGCAGGTAGGGCAACGACCAACCAAAGCTTCCGCCATTTCAATGTTAGAAGACATTAGGTCGATTTGATGGGCTGGACAGCAGGTACGGATATTGCTTTCACCTGAGGTTTTAGCCCTTTGAACTAGAACAAAGGTCATCTTTTTAAAGAAAAATATAAAACAAGGAAAACAAACTTGGGTTTTGCACTTTATATCTCTTTTCGTCTTCATTCTACTTCAGTTTACTTTCCAAAAGAAACCCAAAAAAGAAAAGTATACACGGCATATTTATTTTACGGGGTATTAATTATTACAAAACAAAAGCTAATGAATAAGCAGAATCGTGGATTATAAAATGCCTTGAGGCCGCTTAAAACGGCCTCAGAAGTTAAAACGTTAAAAAAATCATATGTTTTGAGACTTTTTTGGAAATCATATTTCTTTCTTTGTAAATTATACTAATTTTATTAACACAGGTCATCAAAACCTTCAAATCAAGGTAAGATTACTCACAGTGATCATTACTTATTTTGTTAGAAGTCAGCAAGAAGACAATGTAAGAACTGCAATTGTATTTTCACATTGCGACAAAGCACTTTGTAGCTCTTGAAATGTAGCTTGAAAATGATGGGGTAAAATAAAAATGAGCGGCAATCGTAGCAGTAGCCAGGGTCGCAGCCATAAGTAGTCGGCAGTCCCAAGTAGTCGCCGTATTAGGCGAAGTCGAAAGTAGTCACAGTAGTCGTTGTCGCCGAAGTAGTCGTAGTAGTACTGTGCACATAGTGTCTCTTGATTTGCTCAATATTAGCTCAACATGCCCTGAGAATTTCAACTTAGTACCTTCAGTCGTTCCTGAGATACTGCCGATACACCCTGTTGACAACCAGCATGCACACCGCATGTTTTGATTTTGTTCAGCCTCCCCCTCAACATTTCCTGTAAGTATCATCTTAATACCCTATGCCTTTTTGAAGATAATACCCTATGCCTTTTTGAAGACCAAGGATAAAATATGCCCCCCCCCCAATTTCCCTATAACAAACTTTACATGTAAACAGCAGGCAACTCATATAACTTAGAGCCCTTTCTCCAGGGGCTCTGGGGGTGTTATGTCATCCCCAGAGGCATAGCTATCCGACCTTCAGGCAATAGTAATGGTCCGTATGGATTAACGAGGAGCAGTCCCTCCTTAACCACTTTCCAGAGCTTTCTAGACTACCAGATGATGACTTGAGCCTACAACTTGAGCCTACTTGAGCCTACAATAGTGAGACCATAAATCAACCCAAAAAAGAGAGCCTCTTAAAAAAATTGTGCAAGAAATTACCAAAGAAAGTAGCAAGTTTTCGGCTTAAAAGATTTAAACAATACTCCCAGTGTTTTCAACAAAAATACAAGAGCACTTAGTTATAGCCTACCCCAAAGGGGAAAAAAACTCGGCCAAGAATGCTTGTAAAAAGCAAACCAGTTTTGCTATTTTGCTGTCCATTGATGATATTCAGCATCTGTCTTGTTTTACCCTTAGTGAGAATGTTAATACTCATAGCCCTTTGCGGCTAAGCAATCAATCTACTCACCCTAGAGGCAAAAAAAAAACAAGAAACTTGGCCTTGACTATTGTAGACAACCTATCTAAAGCTACCTACAATAGGAATTCCACAACTTGCCCGGACATCACGGACATATGATTCCAACTAATTATTTCGAGCTCGATGGGCCTTTTTGGGGGCCCGAGGATGGCCTTTGGGGGTCTGGGTGGGCCTTTGGGGGCGCCGGTGGCTCTTTGGGAGCCCGGGGGACCTTTGAGGACCGGGGGAGGGCCTTTGGGGTCCGGGGTGCCCTTTGGGGTCCGGGGGCCCTTTGAGGACCAGAGGAGGGCCTTTGAGGGTCTGAGGAGGGCGTTTGGGGGGCTGGGGCTCTATGGGAGCTTGGGGGACCTCTGAGTACCGGGGGCTTCCTGCGGGGTTGTGGGGGGGCAGCGGAACCCTTTGGGGTTGGGGTAGAGGACCTCACAACACTGTTCAAATGGAACTTGTGTATTATAACGACCACAGAGTTTCACCCTCAAATTCTCTTCTAAAACCTTTCCTAAAATCTTCTTTCAAAATGTCTCTAACTGTTTCGCCAAAATGTCTCTAACTGTTTCGCCAAAATAATCCCATAAAATGGATAAAACGCTTTCGCCCAAATAATCCCTAAACGCAATTTCAGCGTGTTCCTTTTGTTTGGCATCTCTGCGCTAATACATTTCAAATTTCTAGGAAACCCTTTCCTACGTTAATCTCTTCATCTCATAAATTTTCCTAGCTAAACTATTAGGGTTTCGTTAGAATATCAATTTATCTCTCCGACTTAAAGCTCCGTGAAGCCGTATTTAAAAATAGAATTTCTATCTCTTTAGACTCCCGCATAATTCCAAGATAACAAGTCATGTCAATTATAATTCCTGACACTAAAGATCAATGAAGCCCTATTTAAAAATAGAATATTAATTTTTCTCTCTGACCTAAAGAACGTTTATCCCTCAGACCTAAGATTAAAGAAGCCTTAATGTTTCCTAATTCTCCCCTTCGTGAATCAATAATTTCCCCTAGCGATTATGTAAATCAAGTTCACAGTTGCTACTCGTGACAGGACCACGTGGTTTATGGTTTTCCAAGTGAGAAAGTTCCTGTTTTTTCATTCTCACTGAGAAAACCATAAACCAGACATGAACTGCTGTTGACATCCATAAATGTGATAAAGTTCCTTTTTTTTCATTCTCACTGACAAAAAACATTAAACATCCATGAAAAACATCAAATAAATCGACCAACACACATAACCATCCAAGAAAACATCCATAAATGTGACAAAATTCCTGTTTTTTCATTCTCACTGACAAAAACCATAAACCACGTGGTTCTATGCCAATATATGGTGTTAAAAAAAGTTGTAGGTGGCAGCAGGGGTGAGTCCTGGGGCTCAATAAGGCCATTCTACTAACCTATATGTTCATGTGGTTCCTTAATTTTCATCTTAATACTTTTAGCTTACAAGTGGTTGCATTAGAAGTAGCAGTCGTACAAGTAGTAGTAGTAGTTGTTGTAGTAGCAGTAGTAGTAAATGCAATTATAATAGTAATAGCATTAGCAGTAGAGTGCGCAGGGCCGGATTTAAAGCTTTGGCGCTTAAGAAGCAAGCGTTTTCGCCGCCCCGTTTTTTCAAGATTTTCGGGGCTATTTCCAAAAATTAGGGGCTAATGGAAGCAATTAACAGGAACACAACTGTAAGGGAAAAGTGATGAAACAGAGGAGTAATACCGAACTCTCAGCTACCATTCTTGGGAGACATCTGACAGTTTATAAGTGACCATGGAATTCATGTGTTGTTTTAAATTTACTTTCCTGTGAATAGGCAGCGTGGCGGCAGAGTGCACCTGGCGGCGATAAATCACATCAGTCTAGTTTTTGTCAGGAAAAAGTTATTCAGCGATAATTTATTGCTCTCCCTGCCATTATGCGCTCCTGGGTCCGGGCGTAGGGACCTAGTGGTAAATACAGGCCTGAGCGTGCACATATTTCCTTTTGGTGAATTGACTTTTCCTTTAAGCACTCTCTGAAAGTTCCCACTTAATACACAAATCCCTTTTTGAGATATGCCATTTTGAGAATCTGCATGCACATAGTGTCTTTTGATGTAGTTCAAGTTCCCCCTCAAATACCCTATTCTGTCAAATTTTCAACTTGATATGCGTAGCCTTAATAGTGCTAGTTGAATAGTAGTAGAGGTCGTAGTAGGAGCAGTAGTAGTAATAATGGCGTTGAATTAGTAGTAGAAGCAACAGGAGTAGCAGCAGTATTAATAGCAGTAGTAGCAGGTAGATGCCCCAGAAGTTTCATCTTGATACGCTAAGCCGTTCCAAAAAAAATTGCTGATACACCTGTATCAGCAATCTGTATGTTATTGCAAGTTACCAATTGTTAAAATTTAAGTTTTTTATAGAAGGAATGGTCGTAAAAACTTTGAAGGAGGCTCATTCAATTGGAAATTGAAAGTTCAAGTTCAATTTTGAAGAATCAAGGGTAATCAGAGGACAATCAGCCTTTCCCTCTTAACCGACACCTCACCCCCCAAATACATCTGATCAAAATAAAATAAACATATTGTTCAAAATAGTCTAAAGATCAAATAACCATGCCTTGGGGGTTAAAACACCCAATCGTAGCCTCGGGGGCAAGATAGTTAAGTTAAGCTATTTCATAATTGATAACAACTGAGTTTCATTCCGAAAAATATGTGTTTTAGCTTTGGGGGGGGGGGGCTCAGTCGTTTGGACATAAAATGTTCCAGTGCCCTTTTTAGGAGTTAAAAGCGATCGGAGGGTTTCTACCCCACCCTACTTTTTCCCAAAATACATCCGATCTAGATTTTGAGACGGTCATTTTATTTAAAACAGTTCAAAGGTTAAATAGCTATACCATAGTTAAATAACTATGGTTCACAACCCTCAGCCTCTGGTGCAAGGGCTGTAAGTTATACAAGTTGCCTATTGTTAATATATAAGTTATTTTTTTATCAAGAAAAGATGGCATGTTTGATCCTATAAATGAAAAAAAAGCATGCAGCATTAAGGTCAAACCTTAGGGAAATGTCAAGAAGAATGCCAAACACAATCAAAAAGCATTTATTCCCTTATTGGTTGTGAAAAGGAAATACCAGGAGCATTTACAATGGCTGATGGTATCAGCCGTCACATTGTTGAAGGGATGTTGAAAAAAAGGCTGGGGTGCAACCAGTCCCCCTCCTATGTCCTTTTTAGCTGCAATCTCCTCAAAGACATCTGATTAAAATTCGTTATCTAGATTCACAAAGGTCAAATATTTTCAACACATATGTTTATTACTTAACGTCCAGAAAGGTCTGATTCATCAGCTTTAATGGTGTGTGACATCAGATCTTCTTTTTCTTTTGCAAAAATAAAACAAAGCTTTTTCATGAATACTTTTGACAGGCGTTTATATTATCAATTTAAGAAACAAACAATTTCAACAAGGTTGAACATGTAAAAATTCTAACTTGTATTTTACCCTATGATATTGCCTAAAATTTTTAGAGAACTGAAAATCTGAGTTCAGTGGTTCAGTTGTACGATGGTTCAATTACAAGAGGGTTCAGTTGGACGGTGGTTCAGTTGCATGATAGTTCAGTTACACGGTGGTTCAGTTGCAAGGTGGTTCATTTGCACGGTGGTTCAGTTGCACGGTGGTTCAGTTGCACGGTGGTTCACTTGCACGGTGGTTCAGTTGCACGGTGGCTCGGTTGCATGGGGGTTTCAGTTACACGGGGGTTTAGTTACACGGGGGTTCAGTTACATGGGGTTTAGTTGCACGGGGGTTTAGTTACACGAGGGTTTAGTTAAATGGGGTTCAGTTGCTCGGTGGTTCAGTTTCACGAGAGTTCAGTTGCACGGGGGTTCAGTTGCACGGTGGTTCAGTTACACGATGGTTCAGTTGCTTGTGGTTCAGTTACACGGTTGTTCAGTTACGCCCACACCGTTTAATCTTAGTTTCGGCAAAGATAAATCTCAACTTTTCATTATTATTAAACGACATGGCCTTAAAAAAAAACCAACTGGATTATAATTAGTCGGTCTTTTTGGAAGGTACTGATAACGTTTCTAATCTCTCATCAAATTCCATAGTTGAGATCGATCTCAGTGTTTTGTAATTAAATAACTTACTGTATACATAACTACATACATACATAACTTTCGACTCATCTACAAAACTGTTTCAAAAATAAGCAAATCTAATCGTCGGTGGACCTCGAAGCTAAGTGTCTTACGATAAAATTCAAGGGTCCAATATAGAGTAGATGTCACAAGGGGTACCAAAAGATATAGACAGAAAACCAATGACTAAATGTATACACATACTATAACACCATCTATATTTTAGTTCTCGAAGGTCCCAGTTTTGGTAAACGGTAATCCCATTTGGATACTCATTAATTTTCGTGTGCCCTATCTTAGCAAGCTTGGTCGTTATTTTAGGTCATAAAGGACCAGGATACTGATAGGGATACTGATACTGATAAGGCCCAATCTTAGTCTGACCATCAATTGTCGATCAAGATCAGTTCTTACAGAAAGTACAAGGCTAAATGCCAAAAAGCTCTATCCGAACGATCCAAGTTAGAGACTGGAGACGATTATGTGAAGGGAACTGCAATGAGGACCCATGAAATACAATGAGGGAACTGCAATGATGACCCATATTCTACCAGAATACACCGGGCCCATCTCATAATTCGTGTAAGAAATAGAAAACAGGGTAATGTTTCTTTTACTTCAGCATATGAAGAAGCCAACAGTGTTTTCTTAATAGGTGAGTATCCTGAAGAGTCTGTGGAAAATTAAAATCTATAACATTTACTATGAGATATCAGGTCACTGCCTGTTAAATCATGTTTGAAAATGCTTTGGAACCTGTCTCGCTTTTATTGCTGACAGATGCTGTGAAATCCCTTAGATCTGGAAAAGCTCCAGGTCCGGATGATATTGCAGACATAATAATTTTACGAAACATCTCAGTTTTGACCCCTATTTTAATCAAGGTATTTAATACTTATTTTGTTAATTGTTTCTTCCCTATACTAGCAATCTGATCAGCTAACATGGAGATTAGAATCACGTATTCTAAGGCACCTTTATAAAAGCCTTAAAACTGAAACTGCATTACTCTATACATCACCAATATGGATTACCACTATAAGGGAAAAAACCATCGTAAAATCACTGCAGTATATACAAAGAATTTGCACCATAATGAAATCAAAATTCACTTGACAAAAACTAAAAATGTAGTAGCGATTTCCGGCTTTCTTCCCGTCAGAGGCAGTTTTAGGGGGGGGGGGCAGTTACTCCGGGGACAGAAATTTTAGGGGCACAAAGTTTCAAATAAATAATCTAACGGTTATAATCATTTGTAATTTTAGAAATTTTATTTTTGTCAAAATAAAGTAGAGGGTTCAGTTAATAAATGAAAATAATTAATAAATTATTAATCAATTAATAAGAAAATAACTAAATAAAAAAATTAAATAACAATAATTGGAAAAACCAATACACATACCCATAAGATATTATGAGCTTATAACACATTCAAAAGGGATAGAATTTCAATATTTCTTTTCGGAAACTTTTGACAAATTACCAATAAACACAATAAATTACAAATAAAAGAGACTTTTAAATCGTCAAGTCTAGTCATTAAAAATGTTCACCTCTGCTGACCACCTGATCGCTGCTTCCTCTCGTCATCCATCTTGTCATTTATCCCAAGTTCTTCCTCGACATTGTTGCTTAAAATCATTTGTCTTAAAAATCTCAAAATTAGATTGTTCAAATTGTTTTTGTGGTACTGAAGAAACAGAGCAAGTATTATTTGAATGTGCAATGTACGTACTTCCTACAGCCTTGCTTTCAGGCCACCCACATCCAACACGGAATTCAACAGGGGTTGTGCAGATTATTGTTTTGAGTGTCGTATTCAACACGGGCGAATGTCTTTTCAGAATCCGTGTTCGACCATACTATTCTAGCCCATTACAATTTTGAAGAACCCGCGTTCAAGACGCTTGGAACCCGCAAGATGAAAACGCTTTAAAGTTTTGCAGGGTTGAACGCGAAGAACTTGAAAAGCGATTATTTTCGAGCCCGCTCAAAACACGCTTCAAACCCGGTGCCTGGAAACACGACTTAGCGTCACCTCTAAGCAGATTTGGCGTCAGTGAAGAACACAAAATTCGAGAAAAACGCGGTTGAATAATTGCAACATTGCAGAACAGAAATGGTTGGAGTAAAAAACGCGAAAAAATTGCATGCTGAAAAGCATGACATTATAAAGAGATGGTGAAAATTTCCATGCAAAATATCAACAAATTTTGGCACAATAAATTGCCAAAATACAGTTACGTCAATTGGGTTTTAACAGTTGGTCAACTTGTCAGAAACCGGTTCAAGCGTGTAAAACACCGGACACGAGACTTACGGTAAAACTGACCTGTAAGGTGAGAGTACAAACTGAGTAAAACTTCTAAGAAATTCAGATATAATATAGTAACAAATGGATACAAAAGAATGTTAAGAAACGTGTAGAGCTAAATGTTACAATTAAACCTTTCGTTTTTTTTCCCTGCCTTGATGTGTCAGAGCTTTCTCTTTAATACAGGTTCAACTCTAGCGTTCGTGAAACTGGACGGTTTACTTGAAACATCTTAGGCACTTTCACGACCCTTCCTTGAAGCAAGCCCTGGGAAGTTCTTTTTGAAGAACTGTCTGTAGTAATTTACATCGACAACTGGCATGAATCGCACGAGAGGCTCTATATTTCGCCGTGTGAAAGCAAGAATGTCGTAACCGCACTTTTTAAAATTCCGAGAAAAACGCAATTGAAAAATCGGTTTTCTGTGGAGGTAGATAGAAAAACGGATGAAACGCCAATTTAAAGCAGAAAGTAAGGGAAACTTCTGGGTAGAACTTTGGTCCTGTTGGATGAGATTTAGTAGGCCAAAAGGTCGAACAAAAAACGGATACGACATTTTAGAATTGGAATGTATTGGATCGTGCCTTGTTAAATGATCCCCCATTTATATTGTTTAATCTGGTCCCATTGTAACTGAACCACCGTGTAACTGAAGCCCAAGCAACTAAGCCACCGTGCGACTGAACCACCGTGCAACTGAACCCCCTTTAACTGAACCCTCGTGTAATTCAACTCCATTTAAGTAAAACCCCGTGTAACCGAACAACCATGTAACTGAACCACTGTGCAACTGAACCACAGTGCAACTGAACCACCTTGCAACTGAATCCCCGTGTAATGGAATCACTGTGCAGCAGAACCACCGAATAACTGAGCCACTGTGCAACTGAACCCACGTGCAACTGAACCCTTGTGTACCTGAACCCTCGTGCAACTCAATCATCGTACTTACATTAGGTAAAACACAAGTTAGAATCTTTACATGTTCAGCCTTGTTTGCTTTTTTAAGTCTTTATATAAATTACTGTGAAGTTGATTTATAAAATGCTCTGTTTTGTTGTAACAAAAACAAATAAAATTGGACGTCATAAACTCTTCAATCCAGATTTATTCCTCCTTTTTATGTCTGTTAATGGGGGTTTCCTTCACCCTGTCACTTTCTACAGGTATAAGCGTTTACCCCTCTACCCTTCGGATAATTTCCCCTCCTCCACCCACGGAAACCCCTCACCTGCAAAATACCCCTCTCGCGGAAATTATGGTTTTCAAAATTTTAAAATCTTCTTTGAGTCGTGTTACTTCTTGGTTTAATTGAAATGTTCTAAGGGAAGTGGAAAAGGGAAATTTATGTGTAAATATTGCCCCCACCCCACCGGGCAAAAACATTATTCTCAAGAAAAATAATCAACAAAAACCCCACGCAAACAATTTCCGTATGTTTCCCAATGACAAATACTATCTGTAAGGAATAGACATATTAAACTACAAAACTTAAAACGGAACTGAAACTTCTGAAATGGGGTTATCTGATTGTTTTGTAGCTAGGAAGAGAGGGATATACCCAAAAGGGTGCATTTTGATGCCGAAACATCTTAGCTCTCATTGAGCCTTCAGATAAATACAAAATTAGCTCTAAGGGAGAGACGACAGGAGAATGGAGGAAGAAATTGTTTGATAATCCCCAGGCATTTCTAGTCTTTTTTATAAGCGGAAAGTGATTGGAGACTAACCAACCGCAAGAGGTTTTTTTTTGGGGGGGGGTGGTGGAAATTTTCAACAGGTAAGTATTTTCTGGGTGGGGGGGGGTATTTTCAGTGAGGTGTTACTTTTCGCGTGGTATTTTCCTGAAGGGATGTTTTTCAGGGGGGGGGGGTAAACGGAGGCTCTTACTGTCTATATACTGTAATGTTTTTTTACCACTTTGCTTATTTTGTTGTTTTCATTTTGTGGTATTTTCTACGCTCGTAGTTGGTTATCGTTTGGTTTGAAAACGGTTAATTACCTGCTTCGGTGGAGCCGACAAAAAAGTTTGGAAACTTTTTTTTTTATTTTTTTTTCCTTAGATGAATCAGGCCTTTCCTGAACGTTGAGTAATAAAAATCTTTACTGAAAATATCATAACTTTGAGAATTTAGATAACAAAAAGTTGCTTTTGGTTGCGCTTTATCTAAACTAGTTTAAAAGATTCTTTCGAAAAACAATTTTTCAAAGAAAAGTAAAGAGCCATACTAAACCAAAAACTGCTTAGTTAGTTACTCTGGTGTTCTCACTGAAGTAACTCTATAATAGCATCTTTTCCCTACGTGGATCAGTTTGCGCCAATTGTATATATATTTTTTTGTGGTGGTTTTATTGGTTTTTTAGTTTTAGCTTGTTTTTTTTTATCTTGTTCTTCTTGTGTTTCTTTCGTTTTTACTAAAAAAATTTTTTTTTTACTAACATTTTTCTCTTTGTTGTTTTTTTGTCATGGCTGGCCAGTTCGGCTTAAGAGATCTGTCATTGCCGATATATCCTTTTGATAACCTAAGTAGAATGGCCTTATTGAGCCCCAGGACTCACCCCTGCTGCCACCTACAACTTTTTTTAACACCATATATTGGCATAGAACCACGTGGTTTATGGTTTTTGTCAATGAAAATGAAAAAACAGGAATTTTGTCACATTTATGGATGTTTTCTTGGATGGTTATGTGTGTTGGTCGATTTATTTGATGTTTTTCATGGATGTTTAATGGTTTTTGTCAGTGAGAATGAAAAAACAGAAAGTTTGTCACATTTATGGATGTCAACAGCAATTCATGTCTGTTTTATGGTTTTCTCAGTGAGAATGAAAAAACAGGAACTTTCTCACTTGGAAAACCATAAACCACGTGGTCCTGTCACGAGTAGCACCTGTGAACTTGATTTACATAATCGCTAGGGGAAATTATTGATTCACGAAGGGGAGAATTAAGAAACATTAAGGCTTCTTTAATCTTAGGTCTGAGGGATAAACGTTCTTTAGGTCAGAGAGAAAAATTAATATTCTATTTTTAAATAGGGCTTCATTGATCTTTAGTGTCAGGAATTATAATTGACATCACTTGTTATCTTGGAATTATGCAGGAGTCTAAAGAGATAGAAATTCTATTTTTAAATACGGCTTCACGGAGCTTTAAGTCGGAGAGATAAATTGATATTCTAACGAAACCCTAATAGTTTAGCTAGGAAAATTTATGAGATGAAGAAATTAACGTAGGAAAGGGTTTCCTAGAAATTTGAAATGCGTTAGCGCAGAGATGCCAAACAAAAGGAACACGCTGAAATTACGTTTAGGGATTATTTGGGCGAAACCGTTTTATCCATTTTATGGGATTATTTCGGCGAAACAGTTAGAGACATTTTGAAAGAAGATTTTAGGAAAGGTTTTAGAAGAGAATTTGAGGGTGAAACTCTGTGGTCGTTATAATACACAAGTTCCATTTGAACAGTGTTGTGAGGTCCTCTACCCCAACCCCAAAGGGTTCCGATCCCCCACCACAACCCCGAAGGAAGCCCCCGGTACTCAAAGGTCCCCCAAGCTCCCCTAGAGCCCCCGCCCCCCCACCGCCCGCCGCCGACCCTCCAAGGCCTTCCTCTGGGCCGCCAAGGGCCCCCCGGCCCCCCAAAGAGCACCCCCGACCCCAAAGGCCCTCCCCCCGGTCCTCAAAGGTCCCCCGGGCTCCCAAAGAGCCACCGGCGCCCCCAAAGATCCACCCAGACCCCCAAAGGCCATCCCCGGGCCCCCCAAAGGCCCATCGAGCTCCCAAAGGACCCATGGGGTTCCAAAGCCCCTACACCGGTCCCCAAATGTACCCCAGGCCCACAACTGTCCCCCCGGCCCCCCAAAGGCCCTCCCCTGGCCCCCAAAGGGCCAACTCGCGCCCAGACGACCACACGGTCCTTAAGTGTCCCCCCGCCTCCCCCCGGCCCCCCCGGTGTCCCCACGGGCCTACTCTCCTCACCCCCTTGCCCCCCGACCCGAGAAGTGCCACCGGGAGGCGCCGTGGGCTAGGAAAGCGCCACAGGATGTGCCACAGGGGTGCGCCGCGGGTCAGGAAAGCGCCGCGGGGGATGCGCCACAGGGAGGAACCACAGGAAAGCGCCGCAGGATGCGCCGCAAAAAAAAGTAAACTAAAAAGTAAAAATTTCGAAATGTTAGCCCCCAAACGCCCTCCTCAGTCCCCCAACAGCCCTTCCCGGGGCCGCAAAGGTCCCTCGGGCTCCCCAAGGGCCACCCGACCCCCCCACGGTCCCCCCCCCCCCCTCCCTGGGCCCCCCAAAGAGGCCCCTCGCCAATTTTGTTTATAATTTTTTATTGCTTTATTATATATTTTCTGAACAAGTTCCATTCATAATGTCATTCCTAAACCCATTTTCCAACCTCAAAGAGTCACCTCCCCAATTCATAAATACTTTCTTGAATTTTTTAACATGGTATTTTTATAACTTTTTTATGTATCTTAAAATAAAATGAAATATGCTTACGGCTCTACCAATCGTACTCTGTGCTTGTTCATGGACACGACGCGGCTTTTCCACTGGTACTCTATGGCAGGTTATCGACACTGCCGAGTTTATTGCATGCATTAAATCAGTATTTTTTACGCAATGGAAGGATCAACACACAATTCATATCTGTAAAAAGTGAAGATGAATTATTCAACGAAAGTATGTGCACATGAAAAAATCATTGTCGTGTTGAACGCTGACAAGGAGAAATACCTGAACTATGAAACGAGTGCAAGCGGTAACACTATTGGAAATGTATGCATGTGTTGTCATGACAGCGAGAAGTTAGATTTCTTTGGACTATCGAAATCATTCAAAAGTGCTCAAAGTGGGTATGCGAGAGTGAGAGCACCAGAGATGATAGTGCTAAAGGAGAATGCCAACTTAAAAATAATTGTCGATGATCGGGGACAACTTCTAGCTAATGGTTCTGGTAGCACGATACATATTGATAGATCCTATTCCCATCGTTCTGGTATTACTATTCAAATGAAAGCAAAGAAGAAAAGAAAGGCCTACTGCTGCACTAGTGTAATAAATCATATCATGTCTACCTGTCAGAACTGATATCTATGCAAAAATAATGTGAGACTAGACAGTAAAATCGCAGGCAGAATAAAAAGGACATTAGCAGACAATATCATCAATGAATATAAAGATGAATTGACGGAAAGTGAAGCGCAAGTGTACTAATAATGTATAATAATGTATTTAACATATTTTTATATCAATATTCTACGTGTTCTTATTTCATTAAAAATATCTTATGCATTATTTTGTTAAGTGTTCACTATTTTTAGGGTATGCTAGAACGTCAAACGTTCAGAATATCTATTAAAAAGGTCAGAGATGTAAGAAAAAGAATTTTAGAGATAATGATACTACTAGCAGGGTCAATGTTTCATAGAAGATAGAAAAGTTCAAGATCTCTTCTGAATTTTACCAAAGAACACAATTCAATTCTAATTTCACCAGAGAAAATAAAAATCTTCCACTTAAGTTCTTTATTTCACAAAGACATACAAAATTTAAAGTTCACTTCTAAATTTTTCCGTAGAAGATAGGAAAAGTTATACTATGATAGTGATTATTTTCCATGGAGATAAAAAGTTTCACTTTAATTCTAAATTTTCTTAAATTCAATTCCAACCTTTCTCAAAGAGTCAAATTTAAAGTTCTATTCCAAATATTTTCCCCGGAACAAGAAAAGTCACAAGAAATAAAAAATTTAAAGTTCACTTCTAAATTTTTCCGTAGAAGATATGAAAAGTTATACTATGATTTTGATTATTTTCTATGAAGATAAAAAATTTTACTTTAATTTTAAATTTTCTTAAATTCAGTTCTGACCAGTCTCAAAGAGATGAAAAAATTTAAAGTTCTATTCAATATATTTCCCCGGAAGAAGAAAAGTTCAACTTCGATTCTGAATTTTCTCAATGAAAATGAAATAAGTTATTGATCAATTCTATTTTCACAAAATAATATAAAATTTACCACTTCAATTCAGATTTTTCTCAAAGATATGAACAAATTTAAAATATTGTTCCAAATTTTTCTTAGAAGATATAAAAGATCAAGTTCTAATCTGAATTTTACCAAAGAACACAATTCAATTCTAATTTCTCCAGAGGAAATAAAAATCTTCCACTTCAGTTTTAAGTTTACCAAGACATTAAAAAACTTAAAGTTCAGTTCTAAATTTTTCCCTAGAAGATAGGAATAGTTATACTTTGATTGTGATTATTTTCTATGAAGAAACAAAGCTTCACTTTAACTTAAATTTTCTTAAAGTCAGTTCTGATCATTCTCAAAGAGATGAAAAAATTTAAAGTTCCGTTCAATATATTTCCTCGGAAGAAGAAAAGTTCAACTTTAGTTCTGAATTTTCTCATTGAAAATGAAATAAGTTATTAATCAATTCTACTTTCCCAAAATAATATAAAAATTTTCCACTTCACTTCAGATTTTTCTCAAAGAGATGAAAAATTTAAAATACTATTCCAAATTTTTCATAGAAAATAGAAAAGTTCAAGTTCTCTTCTGAATTTTACCAACAAACACAATTCAATTCTAATTTCTCAGAGAAGATAGAAAGCTTACACTTCAGTTTTAAGTTCACCAAGACATAGAAAATTTAAAGTTCTGTTCTAAATTTTTCTGTAGAAAATAGGAAAAGATATACTATGTTAGTGATTATTTTCCATGAAGATAAAAAGTTTCACTTTAATTCTAAATTTTCTTAAATTCAGTTCCGAACTTTTCACAGAGATGAAAAAAATTTAAAGTTCTGTTCCAAATTTTTCATAGAACTTTTCCGTATTGGAAAAGTTAGTCTAAATTTTTCCGTAGAAGATAGGAAAAGTTATACTATGATAGTGATTATTTTCCATGGAGATAAAAAGTTTCACTTTAATTCTAAATTTTCTTAAATTCAATTCCGACCTTTCTTTCCTACCTAAATTTTTTATGTCTTGGTGAACTTAAAACTGAAGTGGAAGCTTTTTATTTTCTCTGGAGAAATTAGAATTGAATTGTGTTTGTTGGTAAAATTCAGAAGAGAACTTGAACTTTTCTATCTTCTATGAAAAATTTGGAATAGTATTTTAAATTTCTCATCTCTTTGAGAAAAATCTGAACTGAAGTGGAAAATTTTTATATTATTTTGGGAATATAGAATTGATCAATAACTCATTTAATTTTCAATGAGAAAATTCAGAATCGAAGTTGAACTTTTCTTCTTCCGAGAAAATATATTGAACAGAACTTTAAATTTTTCATCTCTTTGAGAAAGGTCGGAACTGAACTTAAGAAAATTAGAATTAAAGTGAAACTTTTTATCTTCATAAAAAATCATCACAAACAAAGTATAACTATTCCTATCTTCTAAGGAAAAATTTAGAACTGAACTTTAAATTTTTTAATGTCTTGGTAAACTTAAAACTGAAGTGGAAGCTTTTTATTTCCTCTGGAGAAATTAGAATTGAATTGTGTTCTTTGGTAAAATTCAGATTAGAACTTGATCTTTTCTATCTTCTAAGAAAAATTTGGAACAATATTTTAAATTTTTTCATCTCTGAGAAAAATCTGAATTGAAGTGGTAAATTTTATATTATTTTGGGAAAATAGAATTGATCAATAACTTATTTCATTTTCATTGAGAAAATTCAGAATCAAAGTTGAACTTTTCTTCTTCCGGGGAAATATATGGAATAGAACTTTAAATTTTTTCATCTCTTTGAGAATGGTCAGAACTGAATTTAAGAAAATTTAGAATTAAAGTGAAATTTTGTATCTTCATAGAAAATAATCACAATCATAGTATAACTTTTCCTATCTTCTAAGGAAAAATTTGGAAGTGAACTTTAAATTTCTTATGTCTTGTGAATTTTCTTGTTCCGGGTACAATATTTGGAATATAACTTTAAATTTGACTCTTTGAGAAACGTTGGAATTGAATTTAAGAAAATTTAGAATTAAAGTGAAACTTTTTATCTCAATGGAAAATAATCACTATCATAGCATAACTTTTCCTATCTTCTACGGAAAAATTTAGAAGTGAACTTTAAATTATTTATGTCTTTGTGAAATAAAGAACTTAAGTGGAAGATTTTTATTTTCTCTGGTGAAATTAGAATTGAATTGTGTTCTTTGGTAAAATTCTGAAGAGATCTTGAACTTTTCTATCTTCTATGAAACATTGAACCTGCTAGAAGTATCCTTATCTCTAAAATTCTTTTTCTTACATCTCTGACCTTTTTAATAGATATTCTGAACGTTTGACGTTCTAGCATACACTAAAAATAGTGAACACTTAACAAAAGACTGCATAAGATATTTTTAATGAAATAAGGACATGTAGAATATTGATATAAAAATATGTTAAATACATTATTATACATTATTAGTACACTTGCGCGTCACTTTCCGTCAATTCATCTTTATATTCATTGATGATATTGTCTGCTAATGTCCTTTTTATTCTGCCCACGATTTCACTGTCTATTCTCACATTATTTTTGCATAGATAGCAGTTCTGGCAGGTAGACATGATATGATTTATTAAACTAGTGCAGCAGTAGACCTTTCTTTTCTTCTTTGATTTCATTTGAATAGTAATACCAGAACGATGGGAATAGGATCTATCAATATGTATCGTGCTACCAGAACCATTAGCTAGAAGTTGTCACCGATCATCGACAATTATTTTTAAGTTGGCATTCTCCTTTAGAACTATCATCTCTGGTGCTCTCACTCTCGCATATCCACCTTGAGCAATTTTGAATGATTTCGATAGTCCAAAGAAATCTAACTTCTCGCTGTCATGACAACACATGCATACATTTCCAATAGTGTTACCGCTTGCACTCGTTTCATAGTTCAGGTATTTCTCCTTGTCAGCGTTCAACACGACAATGATTTTTTCATGTGCACATACTTTCGTTGAATAATTCATCTTCACTTTTTACAGATATGAATTGTGTGTTGATCCTTCCATTGCGTAAAAAATACTGATTTAATGCATGCAATAAACTCGGTAGTGTCGATAACCTGCCATAGAGTACCAGTGGAAAAGCCGCGTCGTGTCCATGAACAAGCACAGAGTACGATTGGTAGAGCCGTAAGCATATTTCATGTCATTTTAAGATACATAAAAAAGTTAGAAAAATACCATGTTAAAAAATTCAAGAAAGTATTTATGAATTGGGGAGGGGACTCTTTGAGGTTGGAAAATGGGTTTAGGAATGACATTATGAATGGAACTTGTTCAGAAAAGATATAATAAAGCCATAAAAAGGTATCAAAAAAAAGGGCGCGGGGACTCTTGGGGGGGCACTGGGTGGGTGTTGGGGGGACGCTTGGGGGGCCGGTTGGCCCTTGGGGAGCCCGGGGGACCTTTGAGGACCAGGGGTGGACCTTTGGGGGTCTGAGGAGGGAGTTTGGGGGATAACATTTCGAAATTTTTACTTTTTAGTTTACTTTTTTTGCGGCGCATCCTGCGGCGCATCCTGCGGCGCATCCTGCGGCGCTATCCTGCGGGGCCTCCCTGCGGCGCATCCCCCGCGGCGCTTTCCTGCCCCGCGGCGCATCCCTGCGGCACATCCGGCGGCGCTTTCCTCGCCCACGGCGCAGCCCAGCGGCGGTGCGCGGCCCCGGGGGACCTGGGGGGCCGGGAGGAGAGCCGTGGGGGCCCAGGGGGGGGCTTGGGGGAGGTGGGGGGCCACTTGAGGACCGATTGGTCTGTTGGGAGCTGGTTGGCCCGTTGGGGGCCGGGGGAGGGCCTTTGGGGGTCCGGGGGGACAGTGGTGGGCCGGGGGGACATTTGGGGACCGGTGTAGGGCCTTTGGGACCCCGTTGGTTTTTTGGGAGCTCGATGGGCCTTTTGGGGGCCCGGGGATGGCCTTGAGGGTTCGGGGGGGGCCTTGGGGGGCGCCAGTGGCTCTAGGGAGGCTTGGGAGAACATTGCAGCCCGGGGGGAGGGCCATTGGGAGATGCGTGCCTATGGGGGGGTTCGGGGGGCCCTTTGAGGATCAGAGGAGGGCCTTTGAGGGTCTGAGGAGAGTGTTTGGGGGGGTGGGGCTCTATGGAAGCTTGGGGGACCTCTGAGTACCGGGGGCTTCCTTCGGGGTTGTGGTGGGGGATCGGAACCCTTTGGGGTTGGGGTAGAGGACCTCACAACACTGTTCAAATGGAACTTGTGTATTATAACGACCACAGAGTTTCACCCTCAAATTCTCTTCTAAAACCTTTCCTAAAATCTTCTTTCAAAATGTCTCTAACTGTTTCGCCGAAATAATCCCATAAAATGGATAAAACGCTTTCGCCCAAATAATCCCTAAACGCAATTTCAGTGTGTTCCTTTTGTTTGGCATCTCTGCGCTAACACATTTCAATTTTCTAGGAAACCCTTTCCTACGTTAATCTCTTCATCTCATAAATTTTCCTAGCTAAACTATTAGGGTTTCGTTAGAATATCAATTTATCTCTCCGACTTAAAGCTCCGTGAAGCCGTATTTAAAAATAGAATTTCTATCTCTTTAGACTCCCGCATAATTCCAAGATAACAAGTCATGTCAATTATAATTCCTGACACTAAAGATCAATGAAGCCCTATTTAAAAATAGAATATTAATTTTTCTCTCTGACCTAAAGAACGTTTATCCCTCAGACCTAAGATTAAAGAAGCCTTAATGTTTCTTAATTCTCCCCTTCGTGAATCAATAATTTCCCCTAGCAATTATGTAAATCAAGTTCACAGGTGCTACTCGTGACAGGACCACGTGGTTTACGGTTTTCCAAGTGAGAAAGTTCCTGTTTTTTCATTCTCACTGAGAAAACCATAAAACAGACATGAATTGCTGTTGACATCCATAAATGTGACAAAGTTTATTTTTTTTCATTCTCACTGACAAAAACCCTTAAACATCCATGAAAAACATCAAATAAATCGACCAACACACATAACCATCCATGAAAACATACATAAATGTGACAAAATTCCTGTTTTTTCATTCTCACTGACAAAAACCATAAACCACGTGGTTCTATGCTCATATATGGTGTTAAAAAAAGTTGTAGGTGGCAGCAGGGGTGAGTCCTGGGGCTCAATAAGGCCATTCTACTAACCTATATGTTCATGTGGTTCCTTAATTTTCATCTTAATACTTTTAGCTTACAAGTGGTTGCATTAGAAGTAGCAGTCGTACAAGTAGTAGTAGTAGTTGTTGTAGTAGCAGTAGTAGTAAATGTAATCAGAATAGTAATAGCATTAGCAGTAGCGTGCACAGGGCCGGATTTAAAGCTTTGACGCTTAAGAACCAAGCGTTTTTGCCGCTCCGTTTTTGCAAGATTTTCGGGGTTATTCCCAAAAATTCGGGGCTAATGGAAGCAATTAACAGAACACAACTGATGAGGGAAAAGTGATGAAAGAGAGGGGTAATACGGAACTCTCAGCTACCATTCTTGGGAGACATCTGACAGTTTATAAGTGACCATGGAATTCATGTGTTGTTTTAAATTTACTTTCCTGTGAATAGGCAGCGTGGCGGCAGAGTGCACCTGGCGGCGATAAATCACATCAGTCTAGTTTTTGTCAGGAAAAAGTTATTCAGCGATAATTTATTGCTCTCCCTGCCATTATGCGCTCCTGGGTCCGGGCGTAGGGACCTAGTGGTAAATACAGGCCTGAGCGTGCACATATTTCCTTTTGGTGAATTGACTTTTCCTTTAAGCACTCTCTGAAAGTTCCCACTTAATACACAAATCCCTTTTTGAGATATGCCATTTTGAGAATCTGCATGCACATAGTGTCTTTTGATGTAGTTCAAGTTCCCCCTCAAATACCCTATTCTGTCAAATTTTCAACTTGATATGCGTAGCCTTAATAGTGCTAGTTGAATAGTAGTAGAGGTCGTAGTAGGAGCAGTAGTAGTAATAATGGCGTTGAATTAGTAGTAGTAGCAACAGTAGTAGCAGCAGTATTAATAGCAGTAGTAGCAGGTAGATGCCCCAGAAGTTTCATCTTGATACGCTAAGCCGTTCCAAAAAAAATTGCTGATACACCTGTATCAGCAATCTGTATGTTATTGCAACTTACCAATTGTTAAAATTTAAGTTTTTTATAGAAGGAATGGTCGTAAAAACTTTGAAGGAGTCTCATTCGATTGGAAATTGAACGTTCAAGTTCAATTTTGAAGAATCTAAGGTAATCAGAGGACAATCAGCCTTTCCCTATTAACCGACACCCCCCCCCCCTTAAGTACATCCGATCAAAATAAAAATAAACATTTTGTTCAAAATAGTCTAAAGGTCAAATAACCATGCCTTTGGGGTTAACAACCCCACCAGCAGCATCTGGGGAAACGGCTGTAAGTTAAGCTAGTTGATCATTGCTAACACATAAGGTTTTTGTATAAAAAATTTTGTTTTAACTTTGGGGGGGGGGGGGGCTCAGTAGATTTGAAATAAAAAGTTCCAGTGCACTTTTTCAGAGTAAAAAGCGATCGGAGGGTTTCTACCCCACCCTACTTTTTCCCAAAATACATCCGATCTAGATTTTGAGACGGTCATTTTATTCAATACAGTTCAAAGGTTAAATAACTATGCTATAGTTAAACAACTATGGTTCACAACCCTCAGCCTCTGGTGCAAGGGCTGTAAGTTATACAAGTTGCCTATTGTTAATATATATATAAGTTTTTTCATGAAGAAAAGATGGCTTGTTTGATCCTATAAATAAAAAATGCATGCAGCATTAAGGACAAACCTTAGGGAAATGTCAAGAAGAATGCCAAACACAATCAAAAAGCATTTATTCCCTTATTGGTTGTGAAAAGGAAATACCAGGAACATTTACAATGGCTGATGGTATCAGCCGTCACATTGTTGAAGGAATGTTGAAAAAAGAAGGCTGGGGTCCAACCAGTCCCCCTCCTATGTCCTTTTTAGCTGCAATCTCCTCAAAGACATCTGATTAAAATTCGTTATCTAGATTCACAAAGGTCAAATATTTTCAACACATATGTTTATTACTTAACGTCCAGAAAGGTCTGATTCATCAGCTTTAATGGTGTGTGACATCAGATCTTCTTTTTCTTTTGCAAAAATAAAACAAAGCTTTTTCATGAATACTTTTGACAGGCGTTTATATTATCAATTTAAGAAACAAACAATTTCAACAAGGTTGAACATGTAAAAATTCTAACTTGTATTTTACCCTATGATATTGCCTAAAATTTTTAGAGAACTGAAAATCTGAGTTCAGTGGTTCAGTTGTACGATGGTTCAATTACAAGAGGGTTCAGTTGGACGGTGGTTCAGTTGCATGATAGTTCAGTTACACGGTGGTTCAGTTGCAAGGTGGTTCATTTGCACGGTGGTTCAGTTGCACGGTGGTTCAGTTGCACGGTGGTTCACTTGCACGGTGGTTCCGTTGCCCGGGGGCTCGGTTGCATGGGGGTTTCAGTTACACGGGGGTTTAGTTACCCGGGGGTTCAGTTACCTGGGGTTTAGTTGCATGGGAGTTTAGTTACACGAGGGTTTAGTTAAATGGGGTTCAGTTGCCCGGTGGTTCAGTTACACGAGGGTTCAGTTGCACGGGGGTTCAGTTGCACGGTGGTTCAGTTACACGGTGGTTCAGTTGCTTGTGGTTCAGTTACACGGTTGTTCAGTTACGCCCACACCGTTTAATCTTAGTTTCGGCAAAGATAAATCTCAACTTTTCATTATTATTAAACGACATGGCCTTAAAAAAAACCAACTGGATTATAATTAGTCGGTCTTTTTGGAAGGTACTGATAACGTTTCTAATCTCTCATCAAATTCCATAGTTGAGATCGATCTCAGTGTTTTGTAATTAAATAACTTACTGTATACATAACTACATACATACATAACTTTCGACTCATCTACAAAACTGTTTCAAAAATAAGCAAATCTAATCGTCGTTGGACCTCGAAGCTAAGTGTCTTACGATAAAATTCAAGGGTCCAATATAGAGTAGATGTCACAAGGGGTACCAAAAGATATAGACAGAAAACCAATGACTAAATGTATACACATACTATAACACCATCTATATTTTAGTTCTCGAAGGTCCCAGTTTTGGTAAACGGTAATCCCATTTGGATACTCATTAATTTTCGTGTGCCCTATCTTAGCAAGCTTGGTCGTTATTTTAGGTCATAAAGGACCAGGATACTGATAGGGATACTGATACTGATAAGGCCCAATCTTAGTCTGACCATCAATTGTCGATCAAGATCAGTTCTTACAGAAAGTACAAGGCTAAATGCCAAAAAGCTCTATCCGAACGATCCAAGTTAGAGACTGGAGACGATTATGTGAAGGGAACTGCAATGAGGACCCATGAAATACAATGAGGGAACTGCAATGATGACCCATATTCTACCAGAATACACCGGGCCCATCTCATAATTCGTGTAAGAAATAGAAAACAGGGTAATGTTTCTTTTACTTCAGCATATGAAGAAGCCAACAGTGTTTTCTTAATAGGTGAGTATCCTGAAGAGTCTGTGGAAAATTAAAATCTATAACATTTACTATGAGATATCAGGTCACTGCCTGTTAAATCATGTTTGAAAATGCTTTGGAACCTGTCTCGCTTTTATTGCTGACAGATGCTGTGAAATCCCTTAGATCTGGAAAAGCTCCAGGTCCGGATGATATTGCAGACATAATAATTTTACGAAACATCTCAGTTTTGACCCCTATTTTAATCAAGGTATTTAATACTTATTTTGTTAATTGTTTCTTCCCTATACTAGCAATCTGATCAGCTAACATGGAGATTAGAATCACGTATTCTAAGGCACCTTTATAAAAGCCTTAAAACTGAAACTGCATTACTCTATACATCACCAATATGGATTACCACTATAAGGGAAAAAACCATCGTAAAATCACTGCAGTATATACAAAGAATTTGCACCATAATGAAATCAAAATTCACTTGACAAAAACTAAAAATGTAGTAGCGATTTCCGGCTTTCTTCCCGTCAGAGGCAGTTTTAGGGGGGGGGGGGCAGTTACTCCGGGTACAGAAATTTTAGGGGCACAAAGTTTCAAATAAATAATCTAACGGTTATAATCATTTGTAATTTTAGAAATTTTATTTTTGTCAAAATAAAGTAGAGGGTTCAGTTAATAAATGAAAATAATTAATAAATTATTAATCAATTAATAAGAAAATAACTAAATAAAAAAATTAAATAACAATAATTGGAAAAACCAATACACATACCCATAAGATATTATGAGCTTATAACACATTCAAAAGGGATAGAATTTCAATATTTCTTTTCGGAAACTTTTGACAAATTACCAATAAACACAATAAATTACAAATAAAAGAGACTTTTAAATCGTCAAGTCTAGTCATTAAAAATGTTCACCTCTGCTGACCACCTGATCGCTGCTTCCTCTCGTCATCCATCTTGTCATTTATCCCAAGTTCTTCCTCGACATTGTTGCTTAAAATCATTTGTCTTAAAAATCTCAAAATTAGATTGTTCAAATTGTTTTTGTGGTACTGAAGAAACAGAGCAAGTATTATTTGAATGTGCAATGTACGTACTTCCTACAGCCTTGCTTTCAGGCCACCCACATCCAACACGGAATTCAACAGGGGTTGTGCAGATTATTGTTTTGAGTGTCGTATTCAACACGGGCGAATGTCTTTTCCGAATCCGTGTTCGACCATACTATTCTAGCCCATTACAATTTTGAAGAACCCGCGTTCAAGACGCTTGGAACCCGCAAGATGAAAACGCTTTAAAGTTTTGCAGGGTTGAACGCGAAGAACTTGAAAGCGATTATTTTCGAGCCCGCTCAAAACACGCTTCAAACCCGGTGCCTGGAAACACGACTTAGCGTCACCTCTAAGCAGATTTGGCGTCAGTGAAGAACACAAAATTCGAGAAAAACGCGGTTGAATAATTGCAACATTGCAGAACAGAAATGGTTGGAGTAAAAAACGCGAAAAAATTGCATGCTGAAAAGCATGACATTATAAAGAGATGGTGAAAATTTCCATGCAAAATATCAACAAATTTTGGCACAATAAATTGCCAAAATACAGTTACGTCAATTGGGTTTTAACAGTTGGTCAACTTGTCAGAAACCGGTTCAAGCGTGTAAAACACCGGACACGAGACTTACGGTAAAACTGACCTGTAAGGTGAGAGTACAAACTGAGTAAAACTTCTAAGAAATTCAGATATAATATAGTAACAAATGGATACAAAAGAATGTTAAGAAACGTGTAGAGCTAAATGTTACAATTAAACCTTTCGTTTTTTTTCCCTGCCTTGATGTGTCAGAGCTTTCTCTTTAATACAGGTTCAACTCTAGCGTTCGTGAAACTGGACGGTTTACTTGAAACATCTTAGGCACTTTCACGACCCTTCCTTGAAGCAAGCCCTGGGAAGTTCTTTTTGAAGAACTGTCTGTAGTAATTTACATCGACAACTGGCATGAATCGCACGAGAGGCTCTATATTTCGCCGTGTGAAAGCAAGAATGTCGTAACCGCATTTTTAAAATTCCGAGAAAAACGCAATTGAAAAATCGGTTTTCTGTGGAGGTAGATAGAAAAACGGATGAAACGCCAATTTAAAGCAGAAAGTAAGGGAAACTTCTGGGTAGAACTTTGGTCCTGTTGGATGAGATTTAGTGGGCCAAAAGGTCGAACAAAAAACGGATACGACATTTTAGCCCGCTTTTTTGCTGCTGAAGTAGTTACGACAAAAGTGCAGACAGCGCCTGGGTTTCTTTTCCATTTTGTAACGACAATTGTCCATCAATATTTCCTCAGGAATACCAAGGCTTATCTTAAAGCTCAGACGAGGCGTTTCTACCCTTTTGTACTACATTGGTCGTTTAAACTGAATTTAATACAAAGTGATTATAAAACAACTTCAGAAATTTTGACTACATCGTAAAAAAAACAAAAGCAAGGTAACTTATTGGGTCTGTACTGACTGCATTTCCCCTTTCTCAGATTTTTTTTTTATGGAGGGAAGAGGGTTGCAGCTTCTTCTTCTGGGCATGCTCTCTGTACTGCAGTGGGTGGGTGGTTGTTGTGTTGAATCATGCTTGCAAAAACACACTTGTAGTACTCGACATAAACCTGTTGGCTGATCGCACATCTTTGATTTTTTCAATAGGAATAACAGGCTAGAAATCCAACAGCTTTGGGAAAGCAAGAAACTCAACCAACTTTCCCGAAGAAGTATCTTCTCTCATATCTAGTTCACCATACATAGCAAAGGTTTTTTCAGAAATTTATTCGCCAAAAAACAGCAGCTTGTAACTGATTCTTTCTAAGAAGCCTTGTTTAAACTGAAGTTGTGTAACTTTGGAAAATGGAACGTTAGAGTAATTATAGATTTTGGAGGCCTGTTGAAAATCCAGCACTTTGTTCATTTGATGTCGTAACTGACCGGAGGTTAATCCTCCGGTCAGTTAAGACAATTTACACTTTCACAAAAAACATGTACATGTTTTGTACAACATTGTACAACGCGTAAGTACATGAAAAACATGTACTTACGATAAAGTTGAATTTTTTATTTATTCAGCCGGGAGGCATCGTACAACAAAACGAACTACACCATTAAAAAGCTCGTAAAAAAATAACTCTGGTAGGGTTCGTAACTCAATTTTGACTAGGGGTCTCAGCCACGACATTCTTGCTTTCACAAGGATATCATTTATCTTGTCTTCTGGCAAGTTCATGACCCAAATGACAGGCTTTGGAGCCCCGAGACTCTAAACTCCCCTTACCTCTGAGATGCCTTTCCGCTTCACTCCCTGAAAGGTTATCTCTGGTGCAATTTGGACAATCTGCAAAAAACTCTTTGTACCATACTCTTTTACAGAAATTCTAGCGGAATTCGAGCCATTTGACCTTTGAGAAAGGCACTGCTGAATACTTTTTATAGGTTTTCGAGCATGCCTGGAAATTCGGAAAATGTGATGGCTAGGTCTTTTTGACTAGGTCTAAAGGCGAGTAGCCTACACTTCCTGGTTCTTAAGTGCCGTCTCGATAACACAATGTATTGCATTTTTGCATCTACCTCTTGAATAAGAGTTTCCTGGCTCAAAATATTTAAAAATAATTATCTTAACCTTTGGATTTTTGAACAGGATGTTCTGCACATTGCAGCTCATGATGGAGTTTATATTTTGCGGAACGCATGAATCTAACCATGTTCTTAACTTCCTAATATCAGGAAATGTCTGAAATGTTTTGTCGAGAATAGCTGCCAATGCTATTGCATTGTTTGTTTACGTTTTCTAAATATTTTCTTCTAGAAAGTACAGGCGAATGCGCAGATACGTCTATAAGTCCTTTGCTAAAAGCGCATAACTGATACGTCAATAACGCTCCAACAGAATGAAAATAATGCAAGTTATGTCAAAACAGTTTCGACTCGTAGCATTTCGTCGGAGTGAGATACATTAAAACGGAGTCCAGATTCAGAAAAAGCACAAAATTTCACACTAGATGGCACTGATAACTCAATTTCGCTTAGAAGTGCCTAATACGCCAATTCCGCTTCCAGGCAACGAAAGGTTGGATACAAGTTTACACCTTAGCATTGTATATGGCAGTGTACGACAAAGATGTTTAGAATTTGTTTCTGAATTTCATTTTGAGAATCAAGCGTTTTATGTTAAATTTTATATCCCAATTTGGCACAAGTTTTTTTGGGGGGTAAAATTCTAGACAAGCTACTTTTCGCTAACTTGGAAAGTGGTTAGGTAAGGAAAATTAAACTTTCAGGGATGGATCTAAGTATGTCCTGGGAAGGTATTTTAAGTACCAACCTAAATTCCTTCTCCCTCTAGAGGCCTCTGACGTTTGATGGCCTTTAAAAATCTTTGTTTTATAAAAGTGAAACCTTGCAAAATAAACCTCCTGCTTAAATGAAGTGCAGGAAAATTATTTTCAGCTTCACAACTTTGCTCAATCCAAATTAATGAGGTTCAAAGTTCTGCAAATACATTTCCTTAATTCAGAAAAAAAAACATTGATATGACTCAAAATTGTACTCAAATAACAGGAATTCCATTTTTCAAAACCAATAGTTATAGACCAGTCAAGTAGGCAAATTTCTAAGACATAGAAATCAGAAGAGGGTTAACATAGTAGCCTGGCAATACCTTCGTGGAGTATGTATTTGGCTCTGGATTCAGTACTGAAAGTTCTATTTTCCTAACCTATCCACTTTCCAAGATAGCAAAAAGTAGCTCATCTAGAATTTTACCTTTTTTTGTTCTTTCCATTATTCTGTTTTGTTTTCCCCATTCATTATGTTTGTCTTGGTAGTTTATAGTTGAGTAGTTTTAGCGAAATTCTCCTTTTGTGATTTTAACCGCTGCATATATTTGTTCATACTTGCCGGAAGAGGGCCATTACAATGGCGCCTACAAGGGAGAATCAAAATGGAAGAATAAAAAAATTCAAAAGAAATGGTTTTGGCAGTAAAAAAAACCTCTGAGATAAATTTCCTTTGACCCTTTAGTGTGGGTTGATACATTTTAATCTAGCGACTTTAGTCAGCAAAATTTTTGCAGTGTAGCCTATAAGTTGAATAAAATACATGAAGGTTATAACGACTCTATTTAAGAAACAAAGTATAATTACAACTTCTTCTATCGATAGATACTCTTCTCTCAATTCGGACGATTGGGAACTCGATCACTGCTCTGTTGATGTTGATCGATATATTGACCTATATTAATCGGCTCTTCATCTCACGGTATAGTTGTTTTAAGTGGTCCGGAGATCGATCGATTTTCCGCTATATTCGCGTGAAGGAAAGCCTCGAGTAACAGTTACACAGAGGGTTCTCGGCAGGATTGCTACCCCAATTTATCACTATTTCTAGTGATTTTTTATATTGTGTTAAAAGAATAATCACTAAATCAGCACATAAATCACTAGATTATTGAAGAAAATCACTAAATCAATCTAAGAATAACTAAAATCTTGATATTTTTTTTTTACCGGGGGGCCTGGTTCGCGGGCCTCAGCCTCAGCCCGCGAACCAGGAGAATAAGATGAAATAAGATCCATTCGCGGGCCTCAGCCCACGAACCAGGAGAATAAGATAAAAAAAGATAAGATCCATTCGAGGGCCTCAGCCCGCGAACAGGAGAATAAGATTAAATAAGATAAGATCAATTCGCGGGCTACAAATTTACCTATGGTTACAAATTTAAATATTTTGAATTTGAGATGGACGTTTTATCCTACTAAGCCAAATCCTACTCTCAAGAGAAATGGTTCAGACTCCTGCTACACTACGAAAAAATATGGTAAAGACGCCCTATGCATTACTCGGGTATATATTCCTACTTTAGCTGGTGGAAAAACATCCATTGAGGGTATTATTGAAAAATGAATCGGGATACCCAGGAAAGGATGCTTGGCCACAGAAAGCTCTATTCAATGGAACCCAATTGTCACAAAGAAATAGTCGTCAGTTTTTTTTAATAGGAAATTTACGAGCCTTTGAAGAAATTAGAAAACGAAGAACTCCGCTTCAATAACTTAACGCAGTGTTCTCAGGGTAATACGGATACCTGATATATCAGGGTAATAGTGAAATGGATCTTATATCTGCTATACTGCAAAAAAAAAATCTGGTAAAGTTGCCCTTTTCACCACTCGGCAAGACCGCATCCAGGGGCGGGGGAGTTTAAGGAATTTGTAACCCCCCCCCCTCCTGAAATGTTTTACGACTCATAAAAAACGTAACATTAAAAAAAACGTAACATTAATGAATAAAAACGAATTTTTGATGTGTGTTTTTTTTAGTTTTTTTGTAAACCCCTCCCCCAAAAAAATTTTTCGTATCCCCCCCCCCCAACTGAAAACAATCCTGGATACGGCCCTGCCACCCGGGTCCAATATCCACCTCAAATAACAAAACAATCCCAAAACCATAATTGACAGACATACAATTTGATATGGTACCGTATCAGGAAATCTTTCCGAGGCGGAGGAAATAACCCGAGTCTGAGAACTGTATTTAAAGGCTCGAATAGTCGGCCCAAAACAGAGTTTGAAGATGTTTGCATGGTTTTTCGAATATTCTCTCAGCAGGTGGTCTTGAACATTCAGCAGGGACAATTCCCTTACGCTCTACTCTCACTCTACTACTCTACACTCTACTCTATTCTCATAGGTTAATATGCCCAAGAGCTGTTTTGCTTTTTCTGGCAAATAGTAGCATTGCTTAAGTTATTCATATAAAAACATTAACACCTATGACATAAGCCAGAAAACAAGAATTTAAAGTGCCACGAACACGAAAATAAAAATATTCTTTTTCCTCCCGGACCCATATGAGATCTACTCGTACATGAAAATCGTGAGCGTCTAACGTATTCCGTTTGGTTTCTTTGCTAAGATTCTAGGCAAACATCCCATTTTTTGTCAGTGTTGTCACGTTGAATCAAGAAAATAAATGAGCAAAACTAACTGGACAACGCTTTTCATCCGCAAAATTTCAAACAATAGCAATCAGTTGGTTCCGAAAGACAGCTGCACCTGCAGCTTCACGTTCTTAAGTTGTTATTAAATAAAAAAAACAAGTTTTTTAAACTGAAAGTCAGGAGCGACATGAAAACAGAACCCGACCAGACCTTCGGCCGGATCTGCCCGGGGCGGGCCCCGACTCCCTGCCTCGCTCTTTCCGCTAAATTTTTTTATTGATTAAAAAAATAAAGTTGTGAGAAAAAGTCAAATTTTAGCGTAAAGAGTGAGGTATTGAGGAGGGGACAGCCCCTTTCATATACGGCCTAATTTCTGTGCGTTTTATGTTTTCATTTCGCTCCTTACTGTCAGTTTAAAAAACTTGTTTTTTTTATTTAATGTCTGATCGTTTTTTAGTTAATGCAGCTTTTATTTGCATAAAAATTTTACTTTTCTTTTGCTAAATGGATGTCTTTACAAATTAACTTACGTAACTAACTTCTATATTCCTATATTTTTCTTCTGGCAAAAAATACAAAGTTGCAGATTTTTGCAGATATGAGCTTGAAACCTATGTAATAGGGTTTTCTGATACGCTGAATTCTGACGGTGTGATTTTCATTAAAATTCTTTCACTTGTAGGGGATGTTTCCCCCTCTTTAAAAAATCGAGTAAATTTTCTCAGGCTCGTAGCCTTTGATGAGTAATACTAAACTTAATAAAATTTATATATTTAGGATCAGCATTATAAACACATTCTTTTGATACATTTATTGACATCAAAATTTCGTTTTTAAAAGTTTCGATTACTATTGAGCCGTATCGCTTGTTTTTTTATTGTTTTTTTTATTACGTATATGTTATTACTTATATGAAGGGGTTCTCCCCTTAGTCAATACCACGTTCTTTACGTTAAAAGTTAAAAAAAAATTTGATTCAGAAACCCCTGAATCACAAAGGCCGTTTAATTAGAATAGATAGCTCTTTTGAAAGCACTAAAAAAAACTGTAGCGTAAAGAGCGAGGTATTCACTTGGGGGAGAACCCCCTCACATACGTTATAATTTCTGTTCGTTTTAAGTTCTAATATTCCTTCTTACATTTCTTTTGAAAAACTTGTTTTTTTTTATTTAACTTCTTATCGTTTTTTAAATAATGCTCTTAAATCCGGCTCACCCGACCTATAATTTGATATTCACAACCCGGCACTTCAGCCAAGTAATTATTCTCAAGGTTAATCCAAGAATAGAGCCCCCCCCCCTCCAGAAATATTACTTGAAGAAATTGTTTGTTTAATTCCCAATCACCACTAAATAATGCGTGCAAGTCCGGCGCCCCCTTCATGGCAATTTCCCTTCCCCCATGAAAACTTCCTTCATGAACAGATCCTCCAACATAACCCCCGAGCCACCCTTCCCACCCACAAACAAAAAAAAAACACCAGAAAACATATGTATAAATACCAAAAACCAAAACAATATGTTAAAAATTGGTAAATTTCATAACTTTTATCCCACCCACTGGGAACTTCGGGGGATTAAGTCATCCTAAAAGACATATTCATCATATTTTCGACCATGCTGAACAAAATGGCTACCTCAAAATTTTGATCGGGTGACTTCGGGAAAAAAATAAGCGTGGGAGGGGGCCTAGTTGCCCTCCATTTTTTGGGTCACTTAAAAGGGGCACTAGAACTTTTCATTTCCATTCCAATGAGCCCTCCCACAAAATTGTAGGACCGCTGGGTCAATACGATTACCCCTGGGGGAAAAAAAACAAAAAACAAAAAAAAAGCAAATAAACACGCATCCGTGATCATTCTTCTGTCGAAAAATTTAAAATTCCACATTTTTGCAGATAGGAGCTTGAAACCTCTACAATAGGGTTTTCTGATACGCTGAATATGATGGTTTGATTTTCATTAATGTTTTGTAATTTTTAGGGGCTCTTTCCCCCTTTTTTTCAAAATCAGCCAAATTTTCTCAGGTGCGTAACTATTGATGGGTAGCATTAAACTTGATGAAAGTTATATATTTGAAATCAGCATTGAAATCTGATTCTTTTGATATATCTATTGGTATCAATAACCCGTTTTTTAGATTTTCGTTTACTATTAAGCCGGGTCGCTCCTTGCCTACAGTTTGCTACCACGAACTGTTTGATTAAATAAAAAAACAGGTTTTTTCAACTGAAAGTAAGGAGCAACATTAGAACTTAAGCCGAACAGAAATTATTCCGTATATGAAAGGAGCTGCCCCCTCCTCAGCGCCTCGCTCTTTACGCTAAAGCTTTTTATTGTTTTAAAAAATAAAGTTGTGAGACAGAGTCAAACTTTTGCGTAAAGAGCGAGGCGTTGAGGAGGGGACGTCCCCTTTCATATACAAAATAATTTTTGTTCATTTTGAGTTTTAATGTCACTCCATACTTTCATTTTTAAAAACTTGTCTTTTTTTTATTTAATTTCTGATCGTTTTTTATTTAACGCAGCTTTTATTTTGACTCACCGTCATTGAATGAGTAAAAAAAAATCGCATAAAGATTTTACTTTTCTTTTGCTAAATGGCTGTCTCTAAATATGGTTCTGACGTAATTTACAAATTAACTTACGTAACCCTAGTCAATACCTTGCTCTTTAAGCTAAAGTTCGAATTTTGTTCCAATTCTTTAAAAATGACCCCTTAATCACAAAGACCGTTAATTAGAATAAATAGCTCTTATGAAAGTACTAAATAATCTTTGGCTTAAAGAGCGAGGTATTGACTAGAAGGTGATCCCAATCCTATATCTAATATTTTTTGTTCGTTTTTAAGTTTTGATGTTGCTCCTTACTATCAGTTGAAAAACTTGTTTTTTTATATTTAATTTCTAATTTTTTTTTTAATAATGCTGGGAAATCGGGCACCCCCTTCATAGCCATTTCCCTTCCCCCATGAAAACTTCCTTCATGAAAAGATCCTCCCACATAACCCCCGACCCACCCTCACCCCCCACTAACCGAAAAAAATACACCTGAAAAAGGCAGTATAATTCCCCATAAACAAAAATAAAAGTTAAAATTGGGTAAAGTTCATAACTTTAAGCCCTCCCCTGGGGGCTTCGAGGGATTAAGTCATCCTAAAAGACATAGTTATAATATTTTCGGCCATGCTGAACAAAATGGCTATTTCAAAATTTTGATCGGGTGACTTTGGGAAAAAAATGAGCGTGGGAGGGGGCCTAGTTGCCCTCCATTTTTTTGGGTCACTTAAATAGGGCATTAGAACTTTTAATTTCCGTTCCAATGAGCCCTCCAACGATATTCTAGGCCTATTGGGTCAATAGGATCACCCCTGGAAGAGAAAAAAAAAAAAAAAAAAAAAAAAAAAAAAAAAAACCCAAACCTGTTCTTTCTTCTGGAAAAAAATTCAAAATTACACAATTTTTTTTATATGAGCTTTAAAACACTACAGTAGGGTTCTCTGATAAGCTGAATGTGATGATATGAATTTAATTAAGGCTGTATAACTTTTGAGGGGTCTCTCCCCCTTTTTTCGGAAATCTGCCAATTTTTTTCAGGCGCGTAACTTTTGATGGGTAAGATTAAATTTGATGAAACTTATATATTTGAAATCAGCATAAAAATTCTCATTCTTTTGATGCATCTATTGGTATCGATATTCCGTTTTTTAGAGTTTCGGTTACCATTGAGCCGGGTCGCTCCATTGAGCCGGGTCGCTCCTTACTTACAGTTCGTTACCACGAACTGTTTGATTAGCGGACTGTTTAAATTTTGCTTTTATTAAATATTTGCTTTTATTTAAGTTTTGCAGATATAAGCTTGGAACCACTACAGTAGGGTTCTCTGATACGCTGGATCTGATTATGTGACCTTCATTAAAGTTCTTTGACTTTTAGAGGGTATTTCCCCCTTTTTTAGAAGATAGGGCAAATTTTCTCAGGCACTTAACTTTTGAAGGTTAGGACTAAACTTGATGAAACTTATATATTTGAAATCAGCATAAAAATTCTCATTCTTTTGATGCATCTATTGAAATCGATATTCCGTTTTTTAGAGTTTCAGTTACTATTGAGCCGGGTCGCTCCTTACTTACAGTTCGTTACCACGAACTGTTTGATTAGCCATAGGTTTTCAGCTTACTTTTCGCCCACGTTTATTCTTTTATTAAATTTGGCGCCCGCTGCAACCAACAATTGCGTTACCGCATACCATATGGTTGTCTTTTTCCTTAAAAATTGACTTTTCAATAGAAGACAAATATTTCTGCTTGTACTGAATTCAATATGGTTTTTTAATTGTCTTTGAAAAACTTCTTATACGGAAAGTTTTTTTTTAATTAATTTCGGTTTGTTTTTAACTGCGAAAATTTTCTTATTGGTTAATTTAACTAATATTTCTCCAGGTTTTTAGGTTTTTAGTTTAAGAAATAAAATATCAGATGTTTAATTCGAAATCAAGGTTTGGAACGGTTCTTGAACTAAGATTTTGATTCAGCACAATTTATGATCATATGATCGAAAGAATCCTGCTGAGAGAATGTTCGAAATATTATATATACATAACAATGGCATAAGAGAATAACATATATAAGAGGCATTACTCAGCTCTCTTTAATTCTAACTCTTTAAATTTTCTTATGTGCGACTTTGACGTCTGATAGGTATGGTGTGGGTAAAATATAATTCTGATACCCTGGATGCAAATAATGCCTTTGGTTGAGTTCAACATCCCTCTCAATTTTCCTTTTAAGTTCAATACAATACCCTAGCCGTTTTTGAAATGTCTCACATAGGCTATTTTGAGAACCTGGATACAAATAGTGTCTTTTGACTTATTTCAATATTCCCTTGTGCATTCCCTGCAAACTTGGACTTAATAGCCTTGCTATTTCTTAGATATTGCGTGTATAGTTTTTAACAATCTGGATACACATAGTGTCTTTTGATTTAGTTCATCTTCCTTCTCAACATTCCTTGGAAATTTAATCTTAATGTTATTAGCTATTTCAGAGATATTGCAGATAACCCTTTTTGACAATAGGGACGCACTTATTGTCTTATGATTAGGTTCTGATCTTTCCTAATTTTTTAAGACATACGTGGTTTTGTAAACTTACGAAAATTTATGTAAATTTACGAAAAACAATTTCGTAAAATTTTCTGTAAACCAATTCAAAGAATAAAATTTCTTGTTCACTCTCCTTAGTAATTAAAAATTAATATAGAAAATATACGTCAAAGCAATATCCCAAACTCTGTGTAGATATACCACAGTAGACAGGATATTTACAGTGAGATAGACATACAATTTTAGCTGGCATCAGGAAATGTTTTCGAGGTGGAGAAAGTAATCTAAGCCTCAAAGCTTAGACACGTATTTATGAACTCAAACAGTGCCCCCCCCCCAAAAAAAAAAAATTTAAACCCAACATAGATTTTGAAAACGTTTATAAAACTTCCAGAATATTTTCCCAACAGGTGGCTTTAAGTAATCACCAAGGAGGATACCCCCACTCTTCTCTTGTGAATGTATTTAAGAGGTAGCGTACTATGCCAAATAACTCAATTGGCTTAATTTGACATATAGCGGCATTGCACAAGTTATTCAAATAAAAATACAAGTTATTAAAAAAAAAAACACTTTAAAAACCATGCAACAAAATTCAAACAATAAGAAGAAAATATAAAACAAGTAAAAAAAAGGAAGTAGAAAAAACGCAATTCCAATCTATAGTCAATGTGTTTTCAAGCAAATTAATAGCTGGAAAATCCAATTTGTGAGAATTCACGGAAGATTACATGCAACCTTTGCTGTGGAATACTAAACAGCTCAAAATTCTTTAGAGATTGAAAAAACGACGATTTTCGACAAGGATACTAATTTTCAAAAGGCCATACGATTTACGCCAAAGGGAAGTTCCCATAAAAAAAAATGGTTATATAATGCAACATGGCATTTTGAGGAAACAGGAAGATAAACCATCACTTATTAAACAGCTAGAAGGATTTATAACTTAAAACCCGTAACAAAAGAGGAAAAAATGAAATTTGACACCATTACCACATACACCAGGGGATGCGGGAGGGAATGCCCAGAGCCCCCCTTCCCAAACAAAGACAGGCCCATGTAAAAAATTGGACATGTGGTTTAATTTTCGATTTTTGAACCACCTATCCTCCCCAAAGCAATCCTTTAACGTCCCTTAAATTTCGTATCCAAGTGCGAATATTCAGAGATCTCTGCAAAAAAAGTAAAACCATTACCACATACACCAGGGGATGCGGGAGGGAATGCCCAGAGCCCCCCTTCCCAACCAAAGACAGGCCCAAGCAAGCCTTAGAACTTAATGTAAAAAATTGGACATGTGGTTTAATTTTCAATTTTTGAAACACCTATCCTCCCCAAAGCAATCCTTTAACGTCCCTTAAATTTCGTATCCAAGTGCGAATATTCAGAGATCTCTGCAAAAAAAGAAAAACCTAAGATCGGTAAGATCGCATAATCAAACCCTTATAAGAAAATCATAAGAATTTTGGGGGGACGGGGCTGAGTCTGATGCTTGAAAAAAAAAACTTTTTTAACAAAAAAACAGGCGCATACATTTTCAGCTCACATTTTCTAAGGCTGGTTTATTGAAACCTCCAAGGAAACTTTAAGTAAATCCCCTATAAGTAGATATTGGTTACGTAACAAAAATGAATATAAAAAAATTTTGTATGCGTTTTTTGAGTTTTTTTTGTGTACCCCCCGCCCCCCCGAAAAAAACCTTTGAGTAAAACCCCCTCTGAAAAAAATGCCTGGGTATGGCCTTGCCTGTAAGCATATATCTATGGCATTTCACGGTGTTAACAAAGAAAAATACACGCGCAAAATATAGCTATAAAAAAAAAAAAAAAAAAAAAAACTGCAAAGTTTGCAGTTAAAGACGTTCAACACCAAAAGTTTCATTTTGCAAATCTCAGCGTTGGCTAACAGTCTCATAGACAAATGACCCATTAGCAAATTTTCTCAGCACTACAGGGAGCTTCCGAAACAATTTGGGTAAAGATTGACTCTTAGACGTGGATGTCATGTGTCAACAGTTCGGGGATCTTAGATGTGTCAACAGTTCAAAAAGCTAACGAGAGGCTAGTTTAAAACAAAGGACACCTATAATATTTTACTAATTGTTAAGGGAAACATTGTCTAATCAATGTGCGTACAGCACAAATTATGTACATCATGTGTCCGCAAAGATATCAATCAAGACAATTTTTAATGTTTTCCAAGCACTTATACTAGAATAGTTTTATGGACGGGCCTTTTCTGAACTTACAGGAGAAAATTCTGGTTGGTTCAACTTAAAGAAGAAAAAACGCTTCCTAATGATGCAAGTTTCATTAAATCTGAATATCTCTATCTCTGACACAAAACGGGAGAAGTTAAATGGCTTTTCTAAGATTTTCGAGAAGCAAGGTGTCGGCTTTTAGTTTTTTCGTCGTTTATTCGGATTTTTTAGCATAGCTATACAAGTTATGGCAAGACCGCCCAATCAATTCTGAATAGCTTAGCCACACAAACTAAAAAAGCTAGTAATGGACGAGATAGAATGATTCTTTAAGGCATTGAAGAGCCTTAAATGCACATCTTTTAAACAAAATACATGATCAATGGATAAAAGGACAAAGGGTCTAATTGCCATACAGAAGCTTTCAAAAGGGCGTTTGTCTTAAAAATGGTTTTCCTAATAATTCCCTCTTTAAACATCCCATACGAAGTAACAGCAAACGGCAAGAGGTTCTATGCTGGACTTGATCTGATGCTAGTTATATTACCTAGCTTCAAACACCTTGTCATATTCGTTCTGGAAAAGTCAACAGAATGCTGATTTAAGCTAGGTTCTGACGTGCCTCGAATTATCTTCAGCAGCCAAACATAACTTCGTCCAAAATAAAATGCCTTCACATAGACGAATCAGCTCACCTTTGGTTCAAATCAGAGTAGAAGAATTCGTTTCTCCGGCCGGCAAAGTTTTGTTTAATTCAATGAACGCTTCTGGTTTTAAAGTTGAGTTATTAACTGTGAAACACCGAAAAACGTTCTATTTGTATTACAATTAAAAAGGCGCTAAAAGGCGTTCATAAGAAATTTACGAGGAACTTTCTGAGTCTTTCACTTTCAACCAGACATGCCAGAGCTTCCATAGCGAAGTCGGTTGGTTATTTTTGCTGGAGTGACTTTACTAAATTCTGTATAAACTTAGCTTTCAATAAACTATTTCATACTGAGAATGCACCGTAATATAACATCCTTTCTTGGTAAGTTACCTTCAGAAATTTCAAAGGCAAAAAATTAAAAGAAGAAAAAACAACACAATATTACCTAAGTCTGAATACAGCTCTGGACAAACTTGAGACAGCTTTTCAACAGCTTCTCCCTTTTCCAATGGAACTCCATACCCATCATACTTCACATTATACTTGTCACCATGAACACCATACCAAATACAATGACCATCTCCTTCTTTCACCGGAATGTCCATCACGGGATGATGGAAGTCAACCATGGCTTCTCCTGCTTCTCCGTAGTCTCCATAATCTTCATGAACTCCATTATGTTCGTAATCGTAGTGACTATTATATTCGGGATCATCAATTTCTAAATGATCAGCACTGTGAATTTTGACCACATGATCATCAATGTTATGATGATCACCACTTCCATGGTTGTTGGTGTTGTATACACCAACTTGGTGAGACTCGTCAAATGCATGTAAAGATGACGATGGTAAGATTGTTGTGTTAATTTCCAGGTCAGATTCTAAATCATTTTCTGGTGACAAGGACGGGAGATGTGCTTTAGTATTTACCTATAAGATTGAAAATAATGTATTTCCATGTAAAAAGAATAAAATAGAAATAAAAAAGAAGTTAACAAAATATGGATCACAAGAGGAAAAAATTAATAAAGAAAAAGGGAATATTTTCGGATTCTAGTCAGGCTATTGAAAACAATTTTGGTGAAAGGGGATATACAATTATGAACTAGTATGACACGCATTATTTCAAATAACAAATGTTGTGCTAAACGACGTTAAGGAACAAATGGTCAATTGAATGTCGTTACTTGAACTGAGAGTAAAGAGATGCAAAAAATTCCAGTTTCCAAAAGTTTTAACACGTTTTATTGCATTTCATGAAAATAGTATGGTCACGGCTTTTCATGGAGTCGTGTTTCAGTCCCCCAACGCTGGAAGACTGTCAACCGCCAATTTCTTTAGCAGGCATCTTGCACCAGGTTTCAACCGGAATCATGCAGGGAGTTTCAATCTATACGATCAGCAGACCACATTGGGTTCATAACTTAACATTGGGCCCATGCCCATAGACTTTACCTTGCATTGGGTGGTTGCATTAAGATCATGAGACGAATGGGACCTTTCTTCTCCATTCATCAAGAACTGCACTGTTTTGTCAGAAATAGTAATGTGCGCTACCACCTTTATCTTCAGTTAACGTATAGATACAACATTATTGTAATGAATAGATACAACATTATTTTGGCTATTATGTCAATTCCCGAAAATTTCAGGAATAGGGATATGTCCTTTCAGAAATGGATTCTAAACTTTCTGAAATAGATATATGTCACAGATTAGGACATGAGCAGATACTTTCAAGTTTATGTCTCTTCCCACCTCTATGTCAATGATGTTTCTTGAGTGCATCGCTACGTGAATACAAGTTTTGAAAATGGATATAGGCTATAGCTCAATTAGGTCCCGGAAAGTTGTTTTCAAGTTCTACCTCTAACGCTTTCTCACTTTTAAGGCTGGAAAGATTTCATCAACTGGGTTATTGGTTATAAGATAGGTTATACACCAAAAGTTAAGGGGCAAATTTGACAAAGTCCTTCAGAAAAATCGAAAAGTTCCAAAGAACACTTATTGCTAGTTTTGAACCAACTTTGGGAAAAAAATAGGCCTGAGGGGGGGGGGCTAGTTGCCCTCCGATCCTTTTGGGCAATTCAAAAGAGCAATAAAACTTTTAATTTTCGTTCGAATGAGCCATCTCCCGATCTTCTAGTACCATTGGTTCGATACGATTACCCCTGCGAAAAAACGAAAAAAAAAACTTTCTTCTGGCCAAAAATACAAAACTCCACATTTTTGTAGATAGGAGCTTGAAACCTATACACCAAGGTTTTCTGATATGCTGAATCTGATTGTGTTGTTTTCATTAATATCGCTTGAATTTTTTGGCATGTTTCCCCCTTTCTCAAATATCAGGCAAATTTTCTCAGGCATGTAGATTTAATGGGCAATATTAAACTTAATGAACTATATGACCTAACTCAAAAACCAAATCTTTTGATGTTCAAAGTTAAAACTCGCTTTTTTGGAGTTTTGGTTACTATTGGGCCGAGTAGCCCCTTACTTATAGTTCGTTTACCGCGAACTGTTTGAGGAACATGACCAAGCTATCTAAGAAGCATGATTGCATAAGTGTTAGGAGGTACAATTAAAAAATTTTTATGCACATAAATTTTTCAAAATTTTTCACCATGAATATAATGATCATAGTTCACTGATAATATAATCATGGATAAAACATGACTCGAGAAGCAGTGTGATCTAAAAAATAATTTACCAATGAGATTTGACACAATCAACAGCTACCATTCTGCCAGCAAATAGGCCAAAGCCATTTTTTCTTATGCAGCCCTAATTTGAGGTTTCTGCCGATCTGCTTCCTCAAGGGGGGTTTTTTTCAATGGAGATACAAAAAAAGGCATTTTTCTAAATTTCGGGGGGGGGGGGGGCAGTGTTTCTATTGTTTCAATGGAGATGCCGAAAAAGGTGTTTTCGAAATTTAGGGGGATAATCGCCCCGACTGGTACCCATGCGACTTTCCCCTTTCAAACCGTTAAATAAAATTACTCTAGGGACGCAGTCTTTCCCATCATGAGTAGTGGCGTAATTTCGTCAAAATCCTGGGGAGGGCAAAGGTGGAGCCAATTTTCCAAAATCAAGTAAAATAACCGTGAAAACTGAAAAAATGAGCCATATAGTACCATGAACGTAAATATACAGTAAAAAAAAATTGATCCGTTTCTGTAGATGCAGGGGGGAAGTTGCACCCTTCCCTAGTGGCGGATCCAGGGGGGTGACGCCCCCCTAACGTAGTCTAAAATAGTGTAGTTTACTTAATTAACACAAAATTGCGTTAATTAAACTTGCTCCTAACGCAAGTTTATCGGATAAACCTATTTTGCACCCCCCCCCTAAAAAAATCCTGGATCAGGCCTGCCCTCCCCCACAGAAAATTATGCCCCTGATCTTGAGGAGACGTCCAAGCTCGATAGCATAACTTTTACTAGGGATTTCAGTTATTATGGGCTACAATGCGTTCTTTACTGGGTTTCGGCGGAGGTCAGAACAATGATGATTCAGGTTTTTCACCATAATGGGACTTGAAAAAAAACATCTGGTCTTTTTTCATACAACTGTCACAGCTTATTATTGCCTAGCTTTTTTTAGTGAGAGTTTATGAAAAATAACAAATTTAGAACAGCTTTGAGTTTTACGAACGTATAACCCATTGCCAATAGCAAGTTACATAACCGATTTATTGAACATAAAAAGAATCTGAAAGATAGTACTAGAAAGTGAAATCATGCACAAAAAGGCAAGAATACAATTCAACAGCTGAAGTCTCAGCTGTTGAAAATAAAAGCCTAAGTTAAATTAAACGCCAGGGAATATCTCTAATCATCCACATTTTACAAAAATAATTAAAATGAAAAGAAAATATTGAAATGAAATGATTGAAATATTTAAATGAATGAAATGAAAATATTGAAAAAGAATTTAAGTTTCGTGGTAAAACAGTGAACTTTGTAAAAACAAAAGAAAACTTTTTTTTTTAAATAATAAAGAATATTCGAATATTTTGGCAATACTTTAAAGAAAGGACTTTACTCGAGCGGGAATATTTTAAAGAAAAATTATAAATATTTTATATTTATATGTTTTTATATTTTAAATATTTTTATATTTATTTTATATTTGAATATTTTAAAGAAAGTCCTAACATATACCAGAAGCATTTATCGACATGAAACAAAGGAAAGAGAGAAAAAACAAAATCAAATACGGTAGCTTAAACACATTAACACAAAAAATGAGAAAAAAAAATAAACACTGAACAAGAATAAAGAAAGAAAAACGAATAGAAATGATAACTATATTTTATGAAATGTTAATATCTTTTGTATTTTGGTTCTTCAGCGCTCGTGCTTTTTTATAATTTTGCGTTAATGTTGTTTTACTAAATTTGTTTCTTTCTCTTTTCCTCATTAATAAAGTCTTCTGGGCGTGAAGCTGAAATATCCAAACTTTTATTATTATTTACAAAAAGGGGTACTTATGCATTAGCTGGTACCCACGCGAGAAGTCAAGTTTGGTTAATGCTAATGAAATGAAACAAAATATGATGAAAATATAATAGCTTAGAAACAAATTTGGGCTATATATTTGCACATTAGGGGGTGGGGGTAAAGCATAGCATATATTAAATACATAACCTAACCAAACCTAGGTACCTTTTTCCCCCTAACACCAAAAACCAATAGTTTAAATATTGTAAACGCAATGACAAACCACGGTTTGCGGTACAATTCTCTATTGACAGATACCCGTTTGACTAGTATCCTTTAGCACAATATATCGCGTGGGTACTAGCTAAAGCATAAGTACCTAAAAAGGTTATTGGTTGTGCAAAGTTCAAAATATTTTGTATTAATGGCCAATCATGCGTAAGCTAAGCCTGTTGTAGCAGTTGATTGATGCTCTGCTTGGCAGTACGGGGCCTAGGGTTCGAGCCCCGACACAGCAAGGTTGGGGGACAAGCTTGCAACTTGTTCCTGTAAAAAAATGAACGGCGATTGAAACGTGGATTCGACACCCTATGTGCCCACAATGGCTCTGGAGAGTCTTTATCCTTATTCTTTGTGTATGTATTCTTACCCCTTTCCCTCCATCGCCATAATCAGTAGGCCCCAAGGCCGTACCCGGGATTTTTTTTCCGAGGGGGTTTTACTCAAAAAAAATTTCGGGGAGGGGGAGGGTTACAAAAAAATAAACTCAAAAAACGCATACAAAATTTGTTTATCTCCATTTTTGTTAGTTTTTACGAGTCAGCTAAACATTTCGGGGGGAGACCGCTGTCTATAAAACAAGGTAAAGTCAAGAATTTTTAAAAGTAAAGCTAAGAATAAAGAACTTTTAAAGCTCTAAAAAAACTAACGAAATCTGATAAAAAATGAGAAAAACAAGGAAATACGATTCATTGATACTTACACCACATTATAAAACAAGAATGAGATCTTTTTTTGGTTAGTTTCTTTACATAGCCTAAGACTAAATGAGACCATTAGAGGGGGGATGGGGATGAATTGTCAAAAACACAAACCAAACCATAAAATAAGCATAAAATTAGCAATCTAAAAATGTCTCTCTTTTGTTCTAGCATGTCTCCTCCTGGAGAGCTGCTATTCATAACATAGGTAGCCTACTTTTTTTTTCCTTTCTATGGCGAACAAATAAAAGTTAGGTACTTCCATATTAGCCAGTACAAAATCGAGAAGTTTGCTGAATCTAAGACCTAAGAAAACCGGTTTCACAGACACTAAGACAAATGAGGGGTGACAGAATGCATTGGACTTGTATAATTTGGGATATATATTTGCAAATTATGGGGAGGGGTAAGGTTAGCTTAGGTTACTTTACCCCCACCCCACCCTAATGTGCAAATATATAGCCCAAATTATATAGCTACATAAACTAAAGTATTATATTTTCATCATAATTTGGTATATTTCATTAGGAATAACCTAACTTCACTTCTCGAGTGTGTACTGGCTAATATGGAAGTATCAAAAGTTCAGATAGGGATAAGACCTTTTATTAGACAGTGATTTTATTATACGTGATCGAAATATCCAGAACATTTTCTATATGTTTCACCGTCTAATAAAAGGAATTATCCCTATTTGAACTTTTATTTGTTTGCTATTCTTAACTTTTACTTAAAACAATCCGCTGGCAGTAAAAGCTGAGCTTTGAGAGTAGCAAATACAATTAAATAAACTTACGGCTTGATTCTCTTCTCCACAAACAGCAAAATATCCAAGGCAGAATAATATCACAAAAAATAGAATTTTCCTCATTTTCTATATCCAATATTCTATATTCTATAGAATATTTTCAGTCCAATTTTCTATATCCAATTCCTTCACTAATTCACATAAAACACTAGCTAATCTCAGGTTTGACACTAGGCTACTTATCACAGCTGTTATCATACATGAACTGCCGTAGTCACCGGTTCCTAAAGAAACAGAAATTGATTACGTTACTTCCTTGCGTCATCAAACTTGATTATTCCGGAAGTATTGTAAGAAAAGTTTTCAAAATCGCCTATACAGAATTATGTCGGTTTACGTTGAAACGCGCGATTTCGCGGCAAGTCTTCACCTGCAAGTTGCACTGAAAGGACATTATATTTATGAAATTCAGTGCTACAGAGCAGGGGGCAACTGCCTCTCTCAGATCTCGGTTCCCCCCCAGACCCAATTTGCCTCCCCCCAGCTGAAATTTAGTTTATTCGAAAATATTGTCAAAACTAAGATAAGCCATCATAATTCAATCATCCACAGAAATTAGTCAGTTTTTTTAGTATATCTTTTTTTATAAGGTGCTACATGGCTCATTTTTAAGTTTTCACTGTCATTTTCACTTGATTTGGTAAAATTAGCTCCAGGTTTGCCCTACCCAGGATTTTGACGAAATTACGCCACTGTTCAGCAAGCTAGCATTATGATATTGCCTCGACTTCTTCTTAGAGAACGGTGTAAACTTGCTGAAAAAAATTTGTTATTTTGGCACGATTTCCATACCGTTTGAACGTGTTTTTCAATACAAAAAAAAGGCAGAGCTAGTTTCAAGAACATCTGTTTATGGATGGATAAAGTTGAATTTCACCTATCGATTGATAGCAAAATTGTCCTTTTCCAAAAAACCGTAGGCCTTTATTATAGGAATTCGGGCAAATTCCCATGGCGTGAAATTTCTCATTTCCCCATTGTTTTTCAAATCATGCCAGAAATCCACCCTCCTCAAAAATTTTCCCGTAAACCCCCCCGTCATTGGAAAAATTCGCCTGCAAAAAATTTCCTTATGGAGTATTTCTCCCGTCAAAAATGATTATTCCGGAAGTAGGCTAGTGAAAGAGAGCTTTTCAAAACCACCTGTAGTGACGTGACAAGCCGTGTCAGTTTACGTTCCCTTTGGAACATGCGGTTTTGCAATAAACCTAAAGCTGTAACTTGCACTGAAAGGACATTAATGGCATTTATTTGTTTCAGACCTGTCCATTCCGCAATCTACAAGATATAACTTTGACTTATTCTTAGAGAATGATGCATACTTTCTTAAAAAATATGAAAAATTTTACTATTTTGACATTTTTTTCATAGCTTTAAAACGTGTTTTTCAATATAAAAAAAAATGAAAAGCAAATTTCAAGAAAAGCTGTTTATAGATCGGTCAGGCTGAATCTCAGCTATCGATTGATCGCAAAATTGTCATTTTTCATAAAACCGTAGGCCTTTCGTATAGGAGTTCTGGCAAATTCTCCCAGTGTAAAATGTCCCCTTTTCCTATTGTCTTTCGGACCATGCCGAAAATCCACCCTCCTCGGAAAATTTTCGCGGCCCCCCCCCAACACCAATGGAAAGTTTTTCCCGTATAAAATTCCCTCATGAAGAATTTCTCCCACCGAAGATGATTATTCCGGAAATACTGTAAGAGAGCTTTCCAAAATTGCCTATAGTGACGATACAAGCCGCTTCGGTTTACGTTCCCTGTCAAACGTGCGACTTCGACTTTTTCTTAGCGAATGATGTATACTTTCTTAAAAAATAGGAAAATTTCACTATTTTGACATGTTTTTCATAGCTTTTCAACGTGTTTTCAATCTAAAAAAGGCAAGTAAACTTTAAAAAGGTCTGTTACAGATGGATTAGGCTGAATCTCAGATATCGATTGATAGTAATACTGTCATCTTGCGCTGAAGAAAACCAGACTTCAGAGAAAAATAAATAAAAACTTAAAGAGGGATCATAAATTTAGGGATCTTTACACCCTCCCAGGAAGTTCTCATTTCAAATCTTTCTTTATGACATCCTCCCACCCCAGACGAGGACGGCCTGCTTTCCGTTTAGCCATAGACGGTTGGCCGAAAAAGACAATCTTCGGCAATCTATCATCCTTCATCCGCAGAGCGTGCCCTAGCCATCTCAACCTTTATTTCATTATAGCCCTAGAAAACGAGATGAAAGCACATTTTTCGTACAGCCTACTATTTGAAATACGGTCAGTCAGCTGGGTATCCAGAACAATCCGTAGGCAATTTTTCTGGTACCAGTACCAAATTTAAACAAAAGAAACGTGGGTAAAAAATAAGCAAAAAATAAGCTAAAAGCACATGGCAACCAACAGCTGAAGAAGATGTGGCTTTCCATTGAAGGTGAAGGTGTCTCTGGGAATTATATTGCTCGTTTTATTTTCACGGTTGAACGTAGCAAAACTGAAGAAATTGTGGTACTGCCCTGGAAACTTCATGATTTTGAAAACAACCAAAACAAAAATCTTAAAAAATTCGGATTCTTAAGATATGAACAGGAGGCAAAAAATGTTTTCATTTTTATGTCCTACAGTTTAACAGCAAAAAAGGCTATGTCACGAATATCCAGCTAAAAGCAGAGCTGGTTTATAATACAGAGCAGTAAAAATGTAAAAACAGTTTATATCTCAATAAAGTGATATTTTTAATTGTGTGTCAATTACAACTCACCAAGTTTTTGAAAAAAATACTGCTCATTTCTGGAAAGATATTGAACTACAAATTAAAAAAAAAATAGAATTTGTAGGCTGTTTTAAAGCAATGAGTCTAATGCTAAGGGCACATTATAGTCACACTTTTTGATAAAGATGAAAGTTACATAAGACTACACTGCAAGTATTTTATCACTCGTAATTTTTTAAGTTGGATACTGTTCAGCTTCTAAGTGATTGATCAATCATATTAAAGATTTAAAGTACATTTTTTTAAAATTAAAAAGCCAGAAGCTTTACATAGCACTTTCCCTATCTGTAAGTTCAATCTGGCTTAAGATAGTAAGACATGGATGATATTCCAGGTTGTAAACCCCTCTAAATTTACAATAACTATAGAAATGACTTTAAGTTCACATCCACCAGAAACAGTTGTGAAGTAACTTATTAGGCTTATAAGGGCAAAATCTTCACAAATTTCAATTGTATTTACGTTCTTTCAGTATAGTACAGATTCACTTAACTACAGATGTCTGTTTATCTTTAGTAAAGGTTACTACAAAAGCAAATTTAACGTTTATTTGACAATAGTGGCAAATTTGACAATGACAATGACAATAGTGGCATCAATACACGAAAATTGGGAGAGGTCAAAAATATTTTTTTCAAAATTTAGGGGGATTTATTTTGCTGTGTTTTGTTTTTTTGTTTTTTTTTACAGGCAAATAGCTGAAATTTAAATATGAAATAAATTTAAAAATGAAATATGCTCAGATTGCTCCTACAAAGGCTAGTCAGACTCTTGGTATAATTACGTTATTAATTTCTTAGGCCACACTGCTTTTCCGTTTACAGAATTCAAGAGAGAAAAAATGGGTATAATTTAAATAAAACCGTGGAACCGTATGATTGCTACGAATCATAGGCAGCGCAACAGCGCTGCCAAAGTAAAGAACGATGTTGGCACAATGTATTTTTTTTTTGGGGGGGGGGGGGGATTAGACCAGGACACTTCTTGTAGAAGGAGTTGTCGTAGAAACTTCAAAACGGCTCATTCGATTCGAAATTGGAGTGGCTTGGGCCCTTTTTAATAGTCAAAAGTGATTGGAGGGCAACTAACCCCCCTCTCACGCCCACCATTTTCTTCACCACATCAAATAAAAATTCTGAGATTGTCCTTTTGTTCCAGATTGTTTAATGTTCTGGAAACTAGGACTTTGAGAATGACAACCCCCCCCCCACAGCCCTTAGGACACGGGGTATGAGTTATACCCTGGGGAATATAAGCCTTTCATAGAAAGCGCTGTCGTAGGAACTCCGAAAAGGGCGCATTGGATTTGAAATTTGAAGTGCTAGTGCCCTTTTTAATAGCCAAAAGTAATAGGACTGCAACTAACACCCCTTCCACCCCCACGATTTCTCCAAACACATCCAATCAAAATTCTTAGATAGCCATTTTGTTCAAAGCAGTTGAGGATTCTGGAAATTATATGTTTGAGCAGGACACTCACCCCAGTCTTCAGGGCAAGGGTTATATGTTATGACCAGGGGGCAAATAAGGTTTTTATGAAAGCTTTGTCGTAGAAACTTCAAAAAGGACTGTGTCTATCTTAAATTCAAAGGGCTAGTGCCATTTTTAAGAGTGGAAGGTATTTAGAGTGCAACAAACCCCCCTCTCACGCCTACCCCTTCAACGCCTCGCTCTTTACGCTAAAGTTTTTTATTGTTTTAAAAAATAAAGTTGTGAGACAGAGTCAAACTTTAGCGTAAAGAGCGAGGCGTTGAGGAGGGTACAGTCTCTTTCATATACAGAATAATTTCTGGTCGTTTTAAGGTTTAATGTCGCTCCTTACTTTCAGTTTAAAAAACTTGTTTTTTTTATTTAATTTTTTAAAGTTTTTGAATAAATGCAGGTTTTGATCTTGGCTAACCGTACATGAATAATTAAAACAAAATTTTAATATTAATTTACTTTTATTTAGTTAAATGGCTTTCTCGAACCTTGTTTAATTTTATTTACGAACGTTTTTATTAGTAATAAATATACGTAACTTACGAATTAACTTACGTAACGAACTTCTATATTCATATATTTTTAATACATTTATTAGGGGATTCGCCCCCTAGTCAATACCTTACTCTTTAAGCGAAAGTTCAAATTTTGTTCCAATTCTTTAGAAATGACCGATTATTCAAAAAGGCCGTTAATTAGAATAAATAGCTCTTATGAAAGTACTAAAAAATCTTTGGCTTAAAGAGCAAGGCATTGACTACGGGGTGAACCCAATTATATATGTAATATTTTCTGTTTCTTTAAAGTTTCGACGTTGCTGCTGTTGCAATTGAAATACTTGTTTTTTTATATTAAATTAATGATCTTCTTTTAAATAATGCTGGAAAGTCAGGCGTCCCCATCCTAGCAATGTCCCTTCCCCCATGAAAACTTACTTCATGGAAAGATCCTCCCACATCACCTCTGCCCCATCCACCTCCCCACTACCAGGAAAAATCTCCCCTGAAAACGTCTGTATACTTCCAAATAACCAATACTTTATGTTAACATTGGGTAAAGTTCATAACTTTCAGCCCTCCCCCGGGAAGTTCGGGGGATTAAGTCATCCTGAAAGACATACCTTTTATATTTTCGAACATGCTGAACAAAATGGCTATCTCAAAATTTTGATCGGTGACTTTGGGAAAAAAATAAGCGTGGGAGGGGGCCTAGTTTCCCTCCATTTTTTTGGTCACTTAAAAAACGCACTAGAACTTTTAATTTTCATTCCAATGAGCCCTTCCACGATATTCTAGGACAACTGGTTCGATACGATCACCCCTGGGAAAAAAAAACAAACAAACAAACAAACAAATAAACACGCACCCGTGATCTTTCTTCTGGCAAAAAATGCAAAATTCCACATTTTTGTAGATGGGAGCTTGAAACCTCTACAGTAGGGTTCTCTGATACGCGGAATATGATGGTGTGATTTTCATTAAGGTTCTATAACTTCTAAGGGGTCTTTCCCCCTTTTTTCGAAAATCTGCCAAATTTTCTCAGGCTCCTAACTTTTGAAGGGAAGAATAAAACTTGATGAAACTTATATATTTGAAATCAGCATTAAAATCTGATTCTTTTGATGTATCTATTTGTATCAAAATACCATTTTCTAGAGTTTCGGTTACCATTGAGCCGGGTCGCTCCTTACTTACAGTTCGTTACCACGAACTGTTTGACAATTCTTTGAAATATTTTCACTTTTGTAACTTTAAGAAATCAAAAATTAATTAAGGTTTTAATGAATAAATATCAGCATATATATATTAAACTGACAATGCACATTTTTTTTCAGTAAACTCATTTGATTTTTTTCAGTAAAGTAAAAATTATATTCTGGCTTTTAGAAAGCATAGGGGTTTTGAACTCTACTCATATATCGAAGGAGTTGTCGTAGAAACTTCGAAAAGGGCTCATTCGATTCGAAATTGGAGTGGCTTGTGCCCTTTTCAATAGTCAAAAGTGATTGGAGGGCAACTAACCCCCCTCTCACGCCCAACTTTTCCCCCAACACATCCAATCAAAATTTTGAGGTAGCCCTTTTGTTCAACGTAGTTGAAAGTTCTGAAAATTAGGTCTTTGAGAATGACAAACCCCCCCACAGCCCTAAGGACAAGGGTTATAAGTTATGCCCTGGGGGCATATAAGGTTTTCATAGAAATCGTTGTCGTAGAAACTTGGAAAAGGGCGCGTTCGATTTGAAATTGGGATGGCTAGTGCCCTTTTTAATAGTCAAAAGTAATAGGAATGCAGCTAACACCCCTTTCACGCCCACGATTTCTCCAAACACATCCAACCAAAATTTTTAGATAGCCATTTTGTTCAAAGCAGTTGAGAATTCTGGAAATTATATGTTTGAGCAGGACACTCACCCCAGTCTTCAGGGCAAGGGTTATATGTTATGACCAGGGGGCAAATAAGGTTTTAATTGAAAGCTTTTACGTAGAAACTTGAAAAAGAGCTTTATTAATCGTAAATTCAAAGTGCTAGTGCTCCGTTTAATAGTCGAAACGTATTAGAGGGCAACAAACCCCCCTCTCACGCCTACCTTTTCCCCAAACACATCCAATCTAATTTTTTAGAAAGCCATTTTGTTCAACGTAGTTGAAAGTTATGGAAATTAGGTCTTTAAGGATGGCAACCCATATCCCCCCCCCTCCACAGCCCTCAGGGCAAGGGATGTAAGTTATGTCCTGGGGCATATAAGGTTTTTATAGAAAGCGTTGTCATAGAAACTTCAAAAAGGGCTTATTCGATTGGAAATTAAAATGGCTAAGTGACCTTTTCAATAGTATAAAGTAATTGGAGGGCAACTAACCCCCCTCTCTTGCCCACTATTTCCCCAAATACATCCAATCAAAATTTTGAGATATTCATTTTGTTCGACATAGTTGAAAGTTCTGGAAATTAGGTCTTTGAGGATAATAACCCCCCCACCCCACAACCCTCAGGGCAAGGGTTGTATGCCCTGGAGGCATATAAGGTTTTTATGGAAAGTTATGTCGTAGAAACTAAAAAGAGCTCAATTGATGGGAAATTGAAAGGGCTAGTACCCTTTTAATAGTCGAAACTGAATGCAGAGCAACTAACCCCCCTCTCATATCCACCGTTTCCCAAAACACATCCAATCAAAGTATTGATATAACCATTTTGTTCAACATAGTTGGGAGTTCCAGAAATTATGCAGTTGAGGAGAACAAACTCCTAAGAGTCCTAAGGGTAAAGACTTTGGACTATATCGTGAGGGCTCATAAAGTTTTTATAGATAGTTTTGTTGAAGGCACTTCGAAAGGGGCTCATTTAATTGAAAATTGAGAGAAAAATAGTTATCTTTAATAGTCGACAAAGACTGGAGGTTAATCAGTCTACCGCTAATGCCCACCGTTCTCCCGAACACATCGAATCGACTTTTTCAAATAGCCATTTTGTTTTCAGATAGACACTCCCCCCGAGCCCGGAGGGCTGAGGTTGTAAGTTATGCCCTCGGGGGCATATAAGGTTTTTATTGAAAGCTTTGTCATAGAAACTTGAAAATGGGCTCACTTGATTGGAAATTTAAAGGGCTAGTGCCCTTTTTAAAAGTCGAAAGTGATTGGAGGGCAACTAACCCCCCTCTCACACCCACCATTTCCCCAAACACCTCCAATCAAAATTTTGAGATAGGCATTTTTTTTCAACGTACTTGAAAGTTCTGGAAACTAGGTCTTTGAAGATTACAACCCCCCCCCCCCCCACAGCCCTCAGGGCAAGGGTTGTAAGTTATGCCCCGGGGGCATATAAGGTTTTTTATAGAAAGTGTTGTTGTAGAAACTTCAAAAAGGGTTAGTACCCTTTTCAATAGTCAAAATTGAATGGAGAGCAACTAACCCCCTCTCACAGCCACCATTTCCCCAAACACATTCAATCAAAATTTTGAGACGGTCATTTTGTTTAATGTAGTTTCAAGTTCTGGAAATTAGGTCTTTGAGAATGACAACCCCCACCCCCCACAACCCTCAGGGCAAGGATTCTAAGTTATGCCCTAGGGGAATATAAGGTTTTTATTATTGGGAATTGAGAGGGCTAGTGCCCTTATTAATAATCAAAAGCGATCGGAGGGCGAATGTCCCCCCCCATAAACATCATTTTCCCAAACACTTCCGAACAACATTTTGATATGGCAATTTTGTTGAACGTAGTTGAAGGGTCCGGAAATGATGTTTTTGAGTATGACAAACCCCCACAGCCCTCAGGGCTAAGGTTGTAAGTTATGCCCTGGGGGCATGTAATGTCATATATAAAGTGTTGTTGTAAAAACTTAAAAAAGGCTCTTTCGATTGGAAATTGAGAGGGCTATTGCCCTTTTTAATAGCAAAAGTAATCAGATGAAGAATCAACCCCCCCCCCTCCCACCCATCATTTCCGATCAACATTCTGATATGGCCATTTTGTTCAAAGTAGTTGAAAGGTCTGGAAAGCATGTCTTTGAAAATGACAAACCTCCCCAAAAAGCCCTCAGGACAAGGGTCGTAAGTCATGACCTTGGGGCATTTAACGTATTTATAGAAATTTGTATCGTAGAAGCTTCAAAAAGGGCTCATTCGATTGGAAACTAAGAGGACTAGTACCTTTTTTATTAGTTGAAAGTGATCAGAGGGCAAATGTCTACCTCCATGCCTATCATTTCCTCAAACACTTCCAATCAAAAATTTGGATATAGCCATTTTGTTAAACCTATCAGAAAGGTCTGGAAATTATGTCATTGAGGATAACAAATCCCCCCAGCCCTCAGGGCAAGGACTGTAAGTTTTACCCTGGGGACATATAGGGTTTTTATAGAAAGTGTGGTCATATAAACTTCAAAGGGGGCTCATTGGATTGGTAATCAGACGCTCTAGGCCCTTTTTAAGAGTCAAAGTGATCAGAGGGCAGCTACCCTCTCTCCCCTACACACATGTCATATTGTCCCGAAATGCGTCCAATGGAAATTTTGAAACAAACCCCAGAGATTAGGGGCAAGGGTTTTAAGTTATGCCCAGGGGGTATTAAAGGTTATTATGGAAGGGATGGTTGTTTAACTTCAGAAGTGGCTCAGTCTTTCTCCCTGAAAAAGACTATGTCAATTCAAAACGGACAGAAATTAATCAAAAAAACTTTTTGCACAAAATAAGTTTTTCAAAAAAGAAAGTAAAGAACTCCATTAAACCAAAAATGAACAAATATAAAATCATATAATCTACCAAGCATACAATTACCACAAATGAGTATCAATAAATAAATGAAACCCAAAACAAACAGAAATTAAAATAAATCAAACTCAAATCGAGCAGAAATTAATCTGAGTAGGTTTCTAAACCTTATGCTTTCTAAAAGCCGGAATATAATTTGTACTTTACTGAAAAAAATTCTTTTAAATGTTTTCACTTTTATAACTTTAAGAAATCAAAAATCAATTAAGATTTTAAGGAATAAATATCAGCATGTGCAAATTAAATTGAAAATGAACATTCTTTTCAGTAAATTCATTTGAATTTTTCTCAGTAAAGCACAAATTATATTCTGGCTTTTAGAAAGCATAGGGTTTAAAACCCTACTCTGATGAATTTCTGTTTGTTTTGAGTTTGACTTGTTTGAATTTCTGTTTGTTTTGTGTTTCATTTATTTATTGATACTGAATTGCGGTAGTTGTGTCCTTGGTGGATTATTTTATTCTATTTTTGTTCATTTTTGGGTTTAATGGAGTTCTTTACTTTTTTTTTAAACTTATTTTGTGAAAAAGGTTTTTCTGATTAATCTTATTAAAGGATTGATTCAACCTACACTAGAGATTGGTATGTGAATTGCCAACCGAATTAATAAATCATAATAAATCTCTCCTAATTATAATAAATAAATCTCACCAAATTATAATAATTACAAAAAATTAACCTAATTAAGAAATCATAAATCAGATTAATAAATCTGACCAAGAAACCCTAGAATGAGTTCAGAGGTATACAGCAAAATTCATGAAAGGTTTCTTAAACATTTCTTACCCCTCCCTGCTTGTTAAATTGAAAACACCCACAGCAGCATTTTCCTACAAGAGAGAGGATTATTGCATTTGAGCTGTTCAGCCATGAAAAGTCAATCCCAAAGAAGAACACCAATATAAGGCTCCATGGCAATTTCTTTTCCAACTGAGTGGTGAAACTTGTTAGACAAGCATACAGTTTCTTCTTCCACTATTGGTTCATTTAAAATATCAGTTGACAAGGAATTGTCCAATGAGCCCAGGCAAACAGTTTGGGACTTGACTGACAAGTTGGCTATCTTCTCCAACTAGCAACCAAAGGATTCTCCAATTGTCAGCAAGTGTGACTTAAGGTATTCATGTCTATTTTTGAAATAATTTTTCTAAAAAATATTCTTATACATACAATATTTGCTATAGTTGAATTTCAATCAACATAAACATTGACTACTGATTTGGGAACCCTCCTACAATAAAGGGGGAGGGCTAGAGCCCTAGCTGCCCCCTTACCCTAAATTACACCACTGCACTCCAGCAGTAGGAAGTATTCTATTAACACAGTGTTGGTATAAAGGTAAAAAGCCAGGAACTGATACATTTCTATAAACCCAATGACAAATCAATCCTTGTTTGTTTTAAACAGCTAGTTGCAATTCAATAAGATTTATTCAACAACAATTCAATAAACAACAAGTTGTGTTAAACAACAAGTTGCAATTCAGCAACTGAGCTGGGTAAATGTTAAGTCAGGGACATAAATCTAATAGAAAACAAGGAATATACACCATTAGATTCTCCATTCTATGTTCTTTCCAAATATAATAATTGCTACCATTGGATATGAAGTCCCCCCCCCCCCCAAACACGCACAATGGGCTCAGATATAGTCCCTTTACAAAACGCTGTTGCTGAAAAATAAGCACAACAGATAATGATAAAATCTGTAAACTTTGTATATAGCCCTGGGTTATACCTGGCCAAATAGAGATGGGTGGCAGGGATGCAATAAAAACAGCAGTGATTACAACCTTTTGAGAAGAGCATTAAATGGAGAGTAGAATACTTCATTCTTTTTCCTATCCAATTTATGCCCTATATTACACCTTTGTCTACAGCCAAACAGAAACTTATACTGTAACAAATTGCAAATTAGTATACCTATCTTAGCCTATGGCTATATCCAGGCAACAGCAGGGGAGGGGGCTGATGAGTAGTGGAAGCAACTCTGAAATTTTCTGAATGAATTTAGTAGGCCTGACAATTGTACAATTATAATGTTTTGTTCAGAATAGGACACAAACTGAAACCAAAATATGGATATTCCAAGTAATTTAGCAAAATTATCAATGAAATTTGGATTAAAGTAGAAGTACCATAAAGAGAAATTCTAATGAAGTTGTACTGATAAGAAAGAAGCTAGGGTGTGTAGTTCTATCCGCAATAGTGAAAGAACCTTCTTTGAGCTTTTACAGCATATATAACCCATCACTCAATAAGGATCTGATTGCACAAAGGAAACAGATTTTTCCCAATTTCACTTTCTTCATCAACATATTCTCTTTCAAGAGTGATACATTCATTCTAATTCTCAACAACTTTTTGCTACCCTTTATGTAAACAACTTGTCTTTGGTCCAATAATGGTCCACAGTTTTGGCAATCTTTTTTTTTAACCCAAATTTCTCCCCCTGGAGCATCTTTATCATGTCAGCAGAAAGCCAATAATTGTTGGAGCCAAATTTTTAGAGAGTAGCCTGGGCGGGTAAGCTTTGGTTGCTTTAGACAAATTTCACAGGTTTCTGTCTGCTTGGCTGAAAATCTTTTAGATTCAACTATGTAGTGGTGAGCCCATGTCTTGTCCATTGTCATATACCCATGCAAGAACCTGTTTTATTAGGTTGAAAATCTTCAAACAGAGTTTTGAATTATTGAAAGATTGCTGTTTTAGCTCAGGTGTGAGCAAACTATATAGAAAATTGTAGAACTAAGACACTATCATCTGATATTTGCAAGGTATCAGCTATCTCGCACAACTTAGATTTTATAGTCTTTAAAATCTATTTTTTTGGCATTTTTTAATATTTCCTGGAAAAATTCAAATTTTTTTAGTCTTAAACATTACATAATTACAACTGCAATCATCAAAACAACTGTAACCACTATATTAACAATAAGAACACCATTAAATTTGGACATATAATCAGTTTGAAGGTTAGTACTGCTCAAAAATCAGGCGAGTGTATCAACAATGTTGCCATAAATGTGCCAGACAAGGGACTAATTGTTTACTACTACTACTAACTGCACTGCAACACAAAGCCACCTCCACATAGACTCCTCCTCTACCCCAATCTATTCAAAGCTTCCCTGTTTACACCCTTCCAGAAGTCTCAATTTTTCTTTAAATCCTTTCTTACAATCTCTTCTCACCCCATTCAGGGACAACCTCCTTTTTTTAGCCCTAGATTATTGGCCAAAAAGAACAATCTTTGGCAATATGTTATTTTTCATCTGCAGAACATGTCCTAGCCATCTCAACTTTTCTCTTATTATAACCCTAGTAAGCAGGATACAACCACATTTTTTTATAGCTTACTGTTTGAAATATATTCAGTCACAGGGTACCCAGAATAATCCATAGATGATTCCTCTAGAAAGCATTTAACGTTCCTCCTCTGTCTTTTGAAGCACCTACATTACAGAGCAATGCTTGATGTAAGCTACATCACTGTAACTTGTTGCAAATAAAATTATTCTTCTCCATAAAACTTGTTTGTTTGTGAATCTGCCCAAGATTGGGATGTTTTATTCTAACTTTTAAGATCATGTGCCCCAGATTGGACAGCATTTCCAAAGATAACCATCAAGCTAAAACTGTACACTTGCAACTAGGCTCCATTAATAAGCTATACATTCCCTCTAAAACAAGCAATTTTACAGCAAGTCTATAGCTGTATTTTGTACCTAAAGAACAATATATGGTACTTATATCATTTGATTTATAAGTCTCAGGTCTATCAATTTACTGAAATGGAGTTATGATATTAGTCATACCTTTTTTTAGAGAAAATGTAATATTTCATAAAAAAAAGTAGATTGTTTTTTTTAAACCAAATTTAATCTAATAAACCACAGTACATTAAATTTCAGAAAGTTGCACCAACTTTGATTCTATTTCTAAAAAGCTTCTCTAATTCCAAGTATTTTTCAAAGAAAAATCAGCAGATATTGCTGGATTACTGAAGATCCTGCCAAACAATACTGGACTCCCTATTACTGAAGACTCACTGAGATTCAACACCACCTTATGTTGCTGGTCAATGCAATTTAAGGTGATTTGAGGTAATTTCTAAATTTCAACTTTTTAATAGCCTGGAACAGAAGTTGGAGTATTTGTCAGAGAAGATATCCAGATTAGAATCATCTTCCTATTTTGAATGTACCTTGGATTGAATCTGAACAGCTTGATGTTATTTTTCTTAGACAAAGATATCCATATTGGGTTGAAAACAGAAGCCCTAGCGCCAGGGCCATCACATATGGGGGAAGGGAGACCCCCCAAAATTGTTGGTCACTCTGTAAAAAAAAAAGAAGTCAGTAAAATTGTGGTGCTTTGCACCACAATCTTTCTGATGCAGCTAAAATTCTTTGTTTGGTTCAGCAAAGACAACAAAAATACTGACATGTCATCTACAGGAATTTCAAACTTGGTTGGTAAATGCAATGGTTTTACTGACTCCTGCCATGATTTTATGAATGATGCCACAATTTTCCATCTGGTTAGATGAACAGCATTAAAATAATGACACAATATGTACCAAAAGCTGGATCTTGGTTGGTAAGTAAAGCAGTTTTACCAACTTGTGCAATGATTTTATGTATTGTATTTGAAATGGATATAAGCTAATTATTGACAAAACAACAGTCAGTAAAATCTCTTGGTACCCCCCCCCCCCCAACATTATGGCTAGTAATGACCCTGCCTAGTGCACCTTGCTATAACAAAAAGAGAAAAGTGATCATAAATTTGGAAAAAAACATGAAGCATAGGGTACAAAGTTAGACTGTTTTTATTTGTTTAAGCAGTGTTCACATGTGTGCCTAGCTAGAACCCCATTTCTAGCCAGACTTCAATGTCTAGGCAATGACCATTCACAAGTATAATTTGGTGCTTAGCTAGACATGCTAGACAAGGTGCTTACCAAGACTTTGAGTTCTAGACTCTAGAACTCAATGTCTAGGGTTTTCAATTACAGCCAATCAGAATGTGTCACGTTCCACTATTTTCATCGTCTATATTTACATTTTTAAACTGAAATTTTAGGTATTTTTGTTTTCTCATTAATTGTTTTTTTCATTTTAGGCAAATATGCAACATTAGACATAATAGTGAAGCACACTAGGGCAATTGTTTGGCTTATCTAATCCATTATCTTGTGATAGTAAAAATAGGGATTACAATTTTTGTAATCCCTATTTTTGAAAGTTTTGCCTGCATAAGCTCTCTTGATTGGCTAGAAGTAACAACTGTAATCTATTTGAAACTATATTTCTAATTTTAGCTAATCAACAAATTTTCCTTATGAATAGTTGCTGCCTAGACATTGAAGTCTGGCCACATGTCTAGACATGGGATTTTAGCTAGACATGCATGTGAACACTGCTTTAGCACATTCCCTTTAGAAGAAGCCATATACTAAAATAGCCTTGAATTATTATAATATTACCCAGTCTCAGTATATTTCTTACTACTCTTCAGAAGAGAACACTATAGGCTAGGCTAATTTAAAAAACACAAATTTCCCTAACAACATGCCCCCCCCCCCCGGCTGAATGACAGTGTCTTATATTTGCATTAATTTAATAAACTTTCCACAGAATAAGTTTTCAAAGAAAAGTAAAGAGCTCTATTAAGCCAAAAATGGGCAGAAACAAAATCAAATTATCTTCCAAGCGTAAAACTACCACAATTCACTATCAACAATTAAATGAAACTAAAAACAAACAGAAATTATAATAAATAGGCAAGTCAAACTCAAAACGAGCAAAAATTAACATTACCATGGATTGTCAGTTTAATTTACCTATACTGATATTTATACCTTAAAATAAAAAGTGTGTAAAAAGTTTTTTACTTATTTAAGTAAAAAAAGTGAAAACATTTAAACATATTTTGTTTTCAGTAAAGTGCAAATTATGTTCTGGTCAGAAGACATGGGGGTTATGAGCCCAACTAATGTTAGTTTTTGCTGGTTTTGAGTTTGACTCAGCTGTTTATTCTAATTTCTGTTCATTTTAAGTTTCATTTATTTATTAATAGTGATTTGTGGTAGTTTTACACTTGGACGATTACTTGACTTCATTTCTGTCCATTTTTGGCTTAATGGAGCTCTACTTTTCTTTGAAAAAATTGTTCCGTGGAAAAAGTTTTTTTAAGTTGAATTACTGTTCGTTTTTTATTGACAAAGTTATTTTCATAAAAAAAATATAATATTTATATCTTTTCGTTTTTTTCTATAAAGAATCCATAGTTTGGCATAATTGTGGTGGTCTGACATACCCAATATCCCTAAAGACATAGTTGCTGGACTGTTCTTCTATGCTGAACAAAATAGTTGTCTCAAAATTTTGACTAGATATGTTTGGGAAATAATCAGCTTGAGAGATTGCCCTGATTGCCCTCCAGTCTCTTTTTACTCTTAGAATGGACCATAGAACTTTCAATTTTGAATTGAATTAGCTTCTTTAAATTTTTCAATGGTATTTCTAGTTATTATAGAGTGGCGCTGCCTATGATATTGCTTATATGCCTTTTTGAAAACCTGCATGTATACAGTTTTTTCATTTAATTGGAATGCCCCCTAAACACTTCCTAGAAGTTTCACCTTTAATACTCTTAGCATCATAAGTTACAGTAACTGTAGTTGTAGTATTAAATGTATACACATAGTGCCTTCTGGCTAGTTCAAAACCCCCCACAACTTACTCTTTAAGATCTAGCTTAATAATATTAATTGTTCTTGAGATATTGCTTTGTCACTTTTTTGAAAGTTCACATGCTCACAGTTTGTTTTGACTTAGTTCAATGTCTGCCTAAATATTTCTTATATTTGATTACTGAAGGCATTGTTATTTTCTTTTTTGCCTACAAAATGGCTGTCTCACAATTTTAATTGAATGTGTTTGGGGAAAAGAGGATATCAGGGAGAGGGGGGGCATTTTCTATCCATCACACTTGACTCTTAAAATGGAACTAGAACTATGCATTTCCAATCAAATAAGCCTCCTCTAAAGTTCACAAGACCACCTCTTCATAAAAACCTTAAATTCCCCCTGGGGCATAACTTAAAACCCTTATCCGCATACTTTGGGGGGTTGTGTGAAACCCAAAGGCAGTGTTATGAGATCTTTGGACTATTTTTGAACAAATAGCTATCTTAAAATTTATATTGGATGCATTGGGGGAAAATATGACATGGGGGATATAGCTGCCCTCTGATAAATTTGACTCTTAAAAATGGCTCTCCAACTTCCAATTTCCAATCCAATAGCCCTCTCTGAAGTTTATATGACCATTGTTTCCATAAAAACCTTAAATTCCCTTGGGGCATACCTTACAACCCCTGCCCTGAGGACTGGAGGGGGTTCTCATCCTCAAAGACATAATTCCTGGACTTTTAAACTACATCAAACAAAATAACTATCTTGAAATTTTGACTGGAAGTGTTTGGGGAAATGATGGGCATGGGGGGGGGGTGTGTGCCCTCCAATCACTTTTGAGTATTAAAGAAGGAACTAGCCCTTTCAATTACCAACTGACTGAGCCCTTTTTGAGGTTTCTATGACAACAAATGGTCATCTAAAAATTTTATCAGATGCATTTTTTGAAAATATGGCATGTGTGTGGGAGGGGGGCTATTTGCCTTCTGATCACTTTGACTCTTAAAAAGAGCACTATAACTTTTGATTACCAATCCAATGAGCCCTCTTTGAAGTTTATACGACCACCATTTCTATAATAACCTTATATGCCCCCAGGGCGTAACTTCAAGCCTTGACCTGATGGCTATATGGGGGGGGGGGGTATCCTCAAAGACATAATTTCTGGACCTTTTAACTACACTGAACAAAATGGCTACCTAAAAAATTACAATTGAATGTGTTTAATGAAATGATTAGTGTGTGGAGGGGGGGGGAGGCTGGATGACCTCCAATCATTTTTGACTGCTAAAAAGGCCAGTAGAACTTCTGATTACCAATCAAACGACCCCCCTCTGAGGTTTATACAACAAACCTTTCTATAAAAAAAACCTTATATCCCCACAGGGCATAGCTCACAACCCTTGCCCTGAGGGTTGTGGGGGGGGGGGTTGTCATTCTCAAAGTCATAATCTCCAGACCCTAAAACTACACTGAAAAAATAACTATCTCAAAATTTTGATTTGATGTGTTTGGGGAAGTGAGCTCTTTTGAAGTTCCTATGATATTTCTTTCTATAAGAAGTACCCTACTCTAAAAAAAAAAACAATATATTGCGCCCACATTGCTCTTTACTTAGGCAGTGCTATCTTGCTGCCTATGATATTTTGTCTTGAAATTTCAATTACACAGCACTGAAAGTTCCAATTAGACCAGGTAAGCCCCCCCCCCCTAAAATTCAGTCTATGTGTGCCCAAGCCTAATAATCAAATACATACCCTAACATATGTATATTAGGTACAATTCTACTTTAGCTACTTTTAGCTATCTTGGAAAGGGGTTAGGTTAGGAAAATGAAACTTTCAGGGATGGGTCTACAGGCCAAAGTATGTCCCAGGGAGGTATTTTGAAGTACCTACAACCACTCCTTTTCTCTCTAGAGGGTCCTGGACCATTGATGACCTTTAAAAATCTGTGTGTTATAAAAGTGAAACCTTGCAAAATAGATCATCTGCTTAAATGGAGTAAAACGAGATTGTTTTCGGCTTCCCAACTTTGCTCAAACCTAATTTAGGCTATAAGGTTTTAAAGATATGTAAATACATTTCCTAAATTTTGAAAAAGAAACATTGATAGGGATTAAAATTCTACTCAAATAACAGGAATTGCAGTTTTAGAACTAAAGCCAGAGAAAAAGAAATTAAGGCACTTATCGTAGTGGTGGAGAGGCTTCGAAATTTCTTCATCATAGAAATCCGCCGCCTGCGATCTCAGCCACTAAGTGACGCACGCTCGGAGCTCGTCGTCGTCATCAAACCGCTGTGTCGCTAGCCAGTTCTTCATCTTCGGGAAAAAGTGAAAATCATTCTGTGTTAGGTCGGGACTGTAGGGTGGATGTGGGAAAATCTCCCATTTGAACGAGTCCCACGAATCCTCTTATCAACTTTGGCGAGATCGTCTGTCACAATGCTCGGGCGTCCACTCCTCTCTTCATCATGCTCGTTGGTTCGGCCATTTTTAAACCGGATGCACCATTTTCGCACTAAACTTTCATTCATTACGTCGTTGCCATACATTTCGCCCAGTTGCCGATGAATTTCTATCCTAATTTTCAGTTATCAGTTTCTTTTTCTCTGGCTTTAGTTCTGAAAACGCAATTTCAGTTATTATGTTTTATGTCTTTGTCTAACAAATACCCGTTTGTCTGGTTTATTTGTCTAACAAATACCCGTTTGTCTGGTTTCCTTGTACAGTCTATAGCGGTGGGTTATTTATAATGCACAAGTACCGAATAATCTATATTCGTTTTGATTTTTTTTTTGGGGAACCCCTTAACATTTTGAGTTGGGTAACCATACAAAAGATTTTCAAATAGCTTAATCATAAGATGCTGAAAAACTTTGCTTTTCTTTTTTACATCCGCGATTTAAAATATGTTAAAAATGCTGGAACTTATATAAAAATTTTCTTTCGAGGGTGAAAAGGTTAGCTGCAAGGGGATTTGATAGGAGGGGGAAGGCGGGGGCGGTGGTCAGCAACCTGCTCGCGGTGCCCCTGCTTATACTAATCTAAGCTGACCATTTCGTTCCAACATGTTGCACCGGAATCATACTCTAAAATCTGGTTGATAATTTGCCTATCTAAAAAATTTGTCTGAGTTTCGTAAAAGGGCCCCTAAAAGTCAAAGATTTTAATAAAACTCATACCATCAAATTTGTGGTTCTTGGCGAATACCCACCGGAAAATCCCCCCCCGGAAAATACCTCCCCGCTGAAAGCACCCCCCCCCCTTGGGAAATACCCTCCCCACCCCCAGAAAAAAATACCCCCGTGGAAAATAAGGCTTTTCAAATTTCAAATTATCAACCAGATTAGAGTATGAAGGGGGAATGGGATGAATGGTAAGGAGGATTTCAAAAACTTTGAATGACCTTTAAAAATCTGTGAGTTATAGCAATGGAACCTTGCAAAATAGATCTTCTGTTTAAATGAAGTACAACAAAATTATTTCAGCTTCAAAACTTTGCTCAATCCCAACTTATAAGGTTTTAAATATATGCAAATACACTACCTAAATTTTGGAAATAAAACATTGATATGGCTTAAAATTCTGCTCAAATGATTTTCAGAACTAAAGCCAGAGAAAAAGAAACTGATAACTGAAAGTTAAGGTAAAATGTTGTTTTGTCAAAATTTCAATGGGTAATGGGTATTTCAAAAACATCTTTCCATGACATAACTTGTAACATTGATATGGCTTAAAATTCTGCTCGAATAACTGAAATTGCGTTTTCAGAACTAAAGCCAGAGAAAAAGAAACTGATAACCGAAAATTAAGGTAAAATGTTGTTTTGTCAAAATTTCAATAGGTAATGGGTATTTCAAAAACATCTTCCTATGACATAACTTGTAACATTGATATGGCTTAAAATTCTGCTCTAATAACTGAAATTGCGTTTTCAGAACAAAAGCCAGAGAAAAAGAAACTGATAACTGAAAATTAAGGTAAATGTTGTTTTGTCAAAATTTCAATGGGTAATGGGTATTTCAAAACCTTCTTCCCATGACATAACTTGTCCTCTGAAGTTGATTCTGATGTTTGTAGCGCTCTATGTCTTAGCGCTTTGGAAATATTTAAAAAAGCTTCTAAAGTGGAATTTAGGAAAATTTCGAGTTTGGGGCGAAGGGGGATTTCAAAAAAATTTTGAGTTTGGAGGGAAGGGGAAATTATTGTAGAATTAATTTGGCCTCTAAAGTCGATTCTGATGTTTGTAGCGCGCTATCTATTAGTGCCTTAGAAATATTTAAAAAGCTTCTAGAGTAGAAATTTTGAAAATTTTGAGTTTGGGGCAAAGGGGGATTTCAAAAACATCTTCCCAAGACATAACTTATCCTCTAAAGTCAATTCTGATGTTTGTAGTGCTCTATGTCTTAGCGCTTTAGAAATATTTAAAAAAGCTTCTAAAGTAGAATTTTGGAGAATTTTGAGTTTGGGGGGAAGGGGGAATTATTGTAGAAGTAATTTGGCCTCTAAAGTCGATTCTGATGTTTTTAGCGCGCTATCTATTAGTGCTTCGGAAATATTGAAAAAGCTTCTAGAGTAGAATTTTAGAAAATTTTGAGTTTGGGGGTAAGGGGGATTTCAAGAATATCTTCTCATAACATAATCTGGCCTGTAAAGTTGATTGTGATGTTTGTAGCGCTCTATCTATTAGTGTTTTAGAAATATTTAAAAAGGTTCGAAGATAGAATTTCAGAAAATTTTGAGTATGGGGTGAAGGGGGATTTTAAAAAACTCTTTCCGTGATATAACGTTTCATCTTAAGTCGATTCTGATGCTTTTAGCACTCTGTTTATTAATCCTCTATAAATATTTTAAAACCCTCTAAAGTAAAATTTTAGAAATTTTGAGTTCGGGGGGAAAGGTGATTTTAAGAACATCTTACCATGACGTAAGTTGTCCTCTAAAGTCGATTATGATGCTTTTATCGCTCTATCTATTAGTGCTTTAGAAATATTTAAAAACCTTTTAAAGTAGAATTTTGGAAAATTTTAAGTTTGGGGTAAAGGGGGATTTCAAAAGCATCTTCCCATGACAAAAATTGTCCTCTAAAGTCGATTCTGATGTTTGTAGCGCTCTATGTCTTAGCGCTTTACAAATATTTAAAAAAGCTTCTAAGGTAAAATTTTGGAAAATTTTAAGTTTGGGGGGAAGGGGGATTTTCAAAAACATCTTCACATAACATAATTTGTCCTCTGAAGTTGGTTCTGATATTTGTAGCGCTCTATCTATTAGTGCTTTAAAAATATTTGAAAAACTTCTTAAGTAGAATTTTAGACATTTTTGAGTTTTGGGGAGGCGGGATTTCAAAAACATCTTCCCATGACATAACTTGTCTTCTAAAGTCAATTCTGATGTTTGTAGCCCTCTATCAATTAGTGCTTTAGAAATATTTAAAAAGTTTCTAAAGTAGAATTTCAGAAAATTTTGAGTTGGGGGGGAAGGTAGATTTTAAAAACCTCTTCCCGTGATATAACGTATCCTCGGAAGTCGATTCTGATGTTTGTAGCGCTCTATGTCTTAGCGCTTTAGAAATATTTAAAAAAGCTTTTAAAGTAGAATTTTGGAAAATTTTAAGTTTGGGGTGAAGGGGGATTTCAAAAGCATCTTACCATGACAAAAATTGTCCTCTAAAGTTGATTCAGATGTTTGTAGCGCTCTATTTCTTAGAGCTTTACAAATATTTAAAAAAGCTTCTAAGGTAAAATTTTGGAAAATTTTGAGTTTGGGGGGAAGGGGGATTTCCAAAACATCTTCACATAACATAATTTGTCCTCTGAAGTTGGTTCTGATATTTGTAGCGCTCTATCTATTAGTGCTTTAAAAATATTTGAAAAACTTCTTAAGTAGAATTTTAGACATTTTGAGTTTTGGGGAGGCGGGATTTCAAAAACATCTTCCCATGACATAACTTGTCTTCTAAAGTCAATTCTGATGTTTGTAGCCCTCTATCAATTAGTGCTTTAGAAATATTTAAAAAGTTTCTAAAGTATAATTTTTGAAAATTTTTAGTTTTGGGGGAAGGGGGATTTTAAAAACCTCTTCCCGTGATATAACGTCTCCTCGGAAGTTGATTCTGACATTTGTAGTGCTTCTACGTCTTAGCACTTTAGAAATATTTAAAAAGCCTTTAAAGTAGAATTTTGGAAAATTTTGAGTTTGGGGTAAAGAGGGATTTCAAAAACATCTTCCCATGACATAAATTGTCCTCTAAAGTCGATTCTGATGTTTGTAACGCTCTATGTCTTAGCGCTTTAGAAATATTTAAAAAAGCTTCTAAAGTAAAATTTTGGAAAATTTTAAGTTTGGGGGGAAGGGAGATTTTCAAAAACATCTTCACATAACATAATTTGTCCTCTGAAGTTGGTTCTGATATTTGTAGCGCTCTATCTATTAGTGCTTTAAAAATATTTGAAAAACTTCTTAAGTAGAATTTTAGACATTTTTGAGTTTTGGGGAGGCGGGATTTCAAAAACATCTTCCCATGACATTACTTGTCTTCTAAAGTCAATTCTGATGTTTGTAGCCCTCTATCAATTAGTGCTTTAGAAATATTTAAAAAGCTTCTAAAGTAGAATTTTAGAAATTTTGAGTTTGGGGGGAAGGTGGATTTTAAAAACCTCTTCCCGTGATATAATGTGTCCTCGGAAGTTGATTCTGACGTTTGTAGTGCTCTATGTCTTAGCGCTTTACAAATATTTAAAAAAGCTTCTAAAGTAGAAATTTGGAAAATTTTGAGTTTGGGGCAAAGGAAATTTCAAAAACAATTTCCCATGACATAAATTGTCCTCTAAAGTCGATTCTGGTGTTTGTAGCGCTCTATGTCTTGGCGCTTTAGAAATATTTAAAAAAGCTTAAAGTAGAATTTTGGAAAATTTTGAGTTTGGGGCGAATGGGAATTTCAAAAAAAAATTTGAGTTTGGGGGGAAGGGGGAATTATTGTAGAATTAATTTGGCCTCTAAAGTCGATTCTGATGTTTGTAGCGCTCTATGTCTTAGTGCTTTAGAAATATTTAAAAAGCTTCTAAAGTAGAATTTTGGAAAATTTTGAGTTTGGGGCAAAGGGGGATTTACAAAATATCTTCCCATGACATAAATTGTCCTCTAAAGTCGATTCTGATGTTTGTAGCGCTCTATGTCTTAGTGCTTTACAAATATTTAAAAAAGCTTCTAAAGTAGAATTTTTGAAAATTTTGAGTTTGGGGCAAAGGGGGATTTCAAAAACATCTTCCCATGACATAAATTGTCCTCTAAAGTCGATTCTGATGTTTGTAGCGATCTATGTCTTCGCGCTTTAGAAATATCTAAAAAAGCTTCTAAAGTAGAATTTTGGAAAATTTTTAGTTTGGGGTGAAAGGGGATTTCAAAAAAAATTTGAGTTTGGGGGGAAGGGGGAATTACTGTAGAATTAATTTGGCCTCTAAAGTCGATTCTGATGTTTTTACCGCGCTATTTGTTAGTGCTTTGGAAATATTTAAAAAGCTTCTGGAGTACAATTTTAGAAAAGTTTGAGTATGGGGGGAAGGGGGATTTCAAAAACATCTTCCCATGACACAACTTGTCCTCTAAAGTTGATTCTGATGTTTGTAGTGCTCTATGTCTTAGTGCTTTATAAATATTTAAAAAAGCTTCTAAAAAAGAATTTTGGAAAATTTTGAGTTTGGTGCGAAGGGTGATTTAAAAATATCTTCCCATGACATTATTTTTACTCTAAAGTCGATTCTGATGTTTGTAGTGCTCTATGTCTTGGCGCTTTAGAAATATTTAAAAAGGCTTTTAAAGTAGAATATTGGAAAATTTTGAGTTTGGGGTGAAAGGGGATTTAAAAAAAAAATTGAGTTTTGGGGGAAGGGGGAATTATTGTAGAATTAATTTGGGCTCTAAAGTCGATTCTGATGTTTTTAGCGCGCTATCTATTAGTGCTTTGGAAATACTTAAAAAGCTTCTAGAGCAGAATTTTAGAAAATTTTGAGTTTGGGGGGAAGGGCGATTTCAAAAACATCTTCTCATGATATAACTTGTCCTCTAAACTTGATTCTTATGTTTGTAGCGCTCTATCTATTAGTGCTTTAGAAATATTTAAAAAGCTTCTTAAGTAGAATTTTAGACATTTTTGAGTTTTGGGGAGGGGGGATTTCAAAAATATCTTCCCATGACATAACTTGTCTTCTAAAGTCAATTCTGCTGTTTGTAGGCCCCTATCAATTAGAGCTTTAGAAATATTAAAAAAGCTCCTAAAGTAGAATTTTAGAAAATTTTGAGTTTGGGGGGGAAGAGATTGAAAAACCTCTTCCCATGATATAACGTGTCCTCTGAAGTCGATTCTGATGTTTGTAGCGCTCTATGTCTTGGCGCTTTACAAATATTTAAAAAAGCTTCTAAAGTGGAATTTTGGCAAATTTTTAGTTTGGGGCAAAGGGGGATTTCAAAAACATCTTCCCATGACATAAATTGTCCTCTAAAGTCGATTTTGATGTTTGTAGCGCTCTATGTCTTGGCGCTTTAGAAATATCTAAAAAAGCTTCTAAAGTAGAATTTTGTAAAATTTTGAGTTTGGGGTGAAGGGGGATTTCAAAACATTTGAGTTTGGGGGGAAGGGGGAATTATTGTAGCATTAATTTGGCCTCTAAACTCGATTCTGATGTTTTCAGCGCGCTATCTATTAGTGCTTTGGAAATATTTAAAACGCTTCTAGAGCAGAATTTTAGAAAATTTTGAGTTTGGGGGAAGGGGGATTTCAAAAACATCTTCCCATAACATTATTTGCCCTCTAAAGTTGATTCTGATGTTCGTAGAGCTCTATGTCTTAGCGCTTTAGAAATACTTAAAAAAAACTTCTAAAGTAAAATTTTGAGTTTGGGGGAAGGGGGATTTCAAAAACATCTTCCCATAACATAATTTGTCCTCTGAAGTCGATTCTGATATTTTAGAAATCTATCTATTAGTGCTTTATAAATATTTAAAAAGCTTCTTAAGTAGAATTTTAGACATTTTTGAGTTTTGGGGCGGGGGGATTACAAAAACATCTTCCCATGACATAACTTGTCTTCTAAAGTCAATTCTGATGTTTGTAGCCCTCTATCAATTAGTGCTTTAGAAATATTTAAAAAGCTTCTAAAGTAGAATTTTAGAAAATTTTGAGTTTGGGGGGGGGGAAGGGGGATTTTAAAAACCTCTTCCTGTGATATAACGTGTCCACTGAAGTCGATTCTGATGCTTTTAGCACTCTATCTATTAGTTCTTTAGAAAAATTTTAAAAGCTTCAAAAGTAGAATTTTTGAAAATTTTGAGTTTGGGGGGAAGGGGGATTTAAAAAACATCTTCCCATGACATAACTTGTCCTCTAAAGTCAATTCCGATGTTTGTAGCGCTCTATGTCTTAGCGCTTTAGAAATATTTAAAAAGCTTCTAAAGTAGAATTTTGGAAAATTTTGAGTTTGGGGCAAAGGGAGAATTCAAAAACATCTTCCCATGACATAAATTGTCCTCTAAAGTCAATTCAGATGTTTATTGTGCTCTATGTCTTGGCACTTTAGAAATATTTAAAAAAGCTTCTAAAGTAGAATTTTGGAAAATTTTGAGTTTGGGGCAAAGGGGGATTTCAAAAAAATTTGAGCTTGGGGGGAAGGGGGAATTATTGTAGAATTAATTTGGCCTCTAAAGTCGATTCTGATGTTTTTAGCGCGCTATCTATTAGTGCTTTGGAAATATTTAAAAAGCTCCTAGATCAGAATTTTAGATAATTTTGAGTTTGGGGGGAAGGGGGATTTCAAAAACATCTTCCCATAATATAATTTGCCCTTTAAAGTTGATTCTGATGTTTGTAGAGCTCTATGTCTTAGCGCTTTATAAATATTTAAAAAAAAACTTCTAAAGTAAAATTTTTAGTTTGGGGGAAGGGGGATTTCAAAAACATCTTCCCATAACATAATTTGTCCTCTGAAGTCGATTCTGATATTTTAGAAATCTATCTATTAGTGCTTTAGAAATATTTAAAAAGCTTCTTAAGTAGAATTTTAGACATTTTTGAGTTTTGGGGAGGGGGGTTACAAAAACATCTTCCCATGACATAACTTGTCTTCTAAAGTCAATTCTGATGTTTGTAGCCCTCTATCAATTAGTGCTTTAGAAATATTTAAAAAGCTTATAAGGTAGAATTTTAGAAAATTTTGAGTTTGGGGGGAAGGGGGATTTTAAAAGCATCTTCCCTTGACATAGAGTGTCCTCTGAAGTTAATTCTGAGGCTTTTAGCACTCTATCTATTAGTGCTTCAGAAATATTTTAAAAGCTTCAAAATTAGAATTTTTGAAAATTTTGAGTTTGCAGGGAAGGGGGATTTCAAAAACATCTTCCCATGACATAACTTGTCCTCTAAAGTCGATTCTGATGTTTGTAGCGCTCTATGTCTTAGGGCTTTAGAAATATTTAAAAAGCTTCTAAAGTAGAATTTTGAGTTTGGGGCAAAGGGGGATTTCAAAAACATCTTTCCATGACATAAATTGTCCTCTAAAGTCGATTCTGATGTTTGTAGCACTCTATGTCTTAGTGCTTTACAAATTTTTAAAAAAGCTTCTAAATTAGAATTTTGGAAAATTTTGAGTTTGGGGCAAAGGGGGAATTCAAAAACATCTACCCATGACATAAATTGTCCTCTAAAGTCAATTCCGATGTTTATTGTGCTCTATGTCTTGGCACTTTAGAAAATTTTGAGTTTGGGGGGAAGGGGGATTTTAAAAACCTCTTCCTGTGATATAACGTGTCCTCTGAAGTCGATTCTGATGCTTTTAGCACTCTATCTATTAGTGCTTCAGAAATATTTAAAAAACTTCAAAATTAAAATTTTTGAAAATTTTGAGTTTGGGGCAAATGGGGATTTCAAAAACATCTTCCCATGACATAACTTGCTTCTAAAGTCAATTCTGATGTTTGTAGCGCTCTATGTCTTAGTGCTTTAGAAATATTTAAAAAAGCTTCTAACATAGAATTTTGGAAAATTTTGAGTTTGGGGCAAAGGGGGATTTCAAAAACATCTTCCCATGACATAAATTGTCCTCTAAAGTCGATTCTTATGTTTGTAGCACTCTATGTCTTAGTGCTTTCAAAATTTTTTAAAAAAGCTTCTAAAGTAGAATTTTGGAAAATTTTGAGTTTGGGGCAAAGAGAGAATTCAAAAACATCTTCCCATGACATAAATTGTCCTCTAGAGTCAATTCTGATATTTGTAGTGCTCTATGTCTTGGCACTTAAGAAATATTTAAAAAAGCATTCTAAACTAGAATTTTGGAAAATATTGAGCTGGGGGCAAAGGGGGATTACAAAAAACATTTGAGTTTGGGGGGCAGGGGGAATTATTGTAGAATTAATTTGGCCTCTAAAGTTGATTCTGATGTTTTAGCGCGCTATCTATTAGTGCTTTGGAAATATTTTAAAAAGCTTCTAGAGCAGAATTTTAGAAAATTTTGAGTTTGGGGGGAAGGGGGATTTCAAAAACAGCTTCCCATGACATAACTTGTCCTCTAAAGTCAATTTTGATGTTTGTAGTGCTCGATGTCTTAGCACTTTAGAAATATTTAAAAAAGCTTCTAAAGTAGAAGTTTGGAAAATTTTGAGTTTGTGGTGAATGTGGATTTCAAAAAAATTTTGAGTTTGGTGGGAAGGGGGAATTATTGTAGAATTAATTTGGCCTCTAATGTTGATTCTGATGTGTTTAGCGTGCTATATGTTAGTGCTTTGGAAGTATTTAAAAAGCTTCCAGAGTAGAATTTCAGAAAATTTTGAGTTTGGGGGGAAGGGGGATTTCAAAAACACCTTCCCATGACATAAATTGTCCTCTATGTCAATTCTTCCCAAGTCAATTCTGATGTTTGTAGTGCTCTATGTCTTAGTTCTTTAAAAATATTTAAAAAAGCTTCGAAAGTAGAATTTTGGAAAATTTTGAGTTTGGGGGGAAGGGGGATTTCAGGAACATCTTCCCATCATAATTTGTCCTCTAAAGTTGATTCTGATGTTTGTAGCACTCTATGTCTTAGCACTTTAGAAATATTTAAAAAGCTTCAAAAGTGAAATTTTTGAGTTTGGGGGGAAGTGGGATTTCAAAACATCTTCCCATAACATAATTTGTCCTCTAAAGTCAATTCTGATATTTGTAGCACTCTATCTATTAGTGATTTATAACTATTTAAAAAGCTTCTTAACTAGAATTTTAGAAATTTTTAAGTTTTGGGGATGGGGAACTTCAAAAATATCTTCCCATGACGTAACTTGTCTTCTAAAGACAATTCTGGTGTTTGTAGCCCTCTATCAATTAGTGCTTTAGAAATATTAAAAAAGCTTCTAAGGTAGAATTTTAGAAAATTTTGAGTTTGGGGGGGGAAGGGGGATTTTAAAAACCTCTTCCTGTGATATAACGTGTCCTCTGAAGTCAATTCTGATGCTTTTAGCACTCTATCTATTAGTGCTTTAGAAATATTTTAAAAGCTTCAAAAGTAGAATTTTTGAAATTTTTTAGTTTTGGGGAGGGGGGATTATTGTAGAATTATTGTAGAATTAATTTGGCCTCTAAAGTTGATTCTGATGTTTTAGAGCGCTATCTATTAGTGCTTTGGAAATATTTTAAAAAGCTTCTAGAGCAGAATTTTAGAAAATTTTGAGTTTGGGGGGAAGGGGATTTCAAAAACAGCTTCCCATGACATAACTTGTCTTCTAAAATCAATTCTGATATTTTTAGCACTCTATCAATTAGTGCTTCAGAAATATTTAAAAAGCTTCATGAGCACATGGACCTATAAAAATAAAAACATCTTCTCATAACATAATTTGTCCTCTAAAAACAATTTGAATTTTTTTTACTGTTCTATCTCTTGTCAAATCCTTTCCCTAATTAATAAAGTTTAAATGGCTTATCAACACAGAGTTGCCTCCTACCCCATGGCACCTGCATACTACTGTTAAAGGGGTTATGATAAGCAAAGTTGTGACATCACAAATTGGTTCCATAAGCAATGTCAGCTAGATAGTAAATAAGTTAAAGGAACGAACTGTTAAATGAAAATAGGATTTTGGAATATATTTTAATGAACAAGGTTAGAAGTTGAAGTTGTTTAAGGTAAGCAGTGATTTATAATTATGATAGCAATATAGGATGTGAGCTAAAACAACTAGTAATGTGGAGTAATTTACCATTATATAGAGGGGGTAGGAGTGGAGGTAGGTACTTCAAAGTACCTTCCTGGGATATACCTTAGCATGTAGGCCAGATCCATCCCTGAAAGTTTCATTTTCCTAACCCAACCCCTTTCCAAGATAGCCAAAAGTAACTAAAGTAGAATTTTACCCTCTTATTAGTTAACTGAGTCACAATGCATGAATATTGACATCTAGGCCTAATGACCTGTTAGGCCTATGGCTAGACAAAATATGACACCCAGTAGGCTAGCCTAATGCTGAGAATCTTTATCACTCTAGGAAATAGATAAACAAATCTTTGGCTTTAACAACCTTAAAGTTGACTAGAAAAACAATGGCCAGCTTCTAAGATGTTTGTGTTGGTCTATTTTTTTTATTAGGCTACTGTTCTAAAATTAGAGAAAACTTTCTTTTCTCTTTCTTCTAAACTGCTGGTAAGGCTCAGCGTTGCCAAAAATTCAAGATAAATAATTTCCCGACTAAGATAGTGCTACAAGATATTAATTTGCACCACTTAACAAAAGATTGAAGTTCGCCATAACAAGAAGAGAATTTTCGATAAACCAAAACCTGAATAGGTTTTCAATTCTGAAGGGGTATGTAAAACCCCTATTGTTTTATTTTTGTAAGTTATTGTTTTATTTGTTTTTGAATTACCTACTGTTATAAATTAGATAAAATTTATTTTGTTTTCTCTTAGATCGCTTCTATGGCTCAGCGTTGTCGGCGCTTTGAAATAAAAGTCTTAGCATTCCCATTAAAATTGTGTCACGAGATATTGATTTGTAACAACCTTATTGATAACTAGAAAAACAATGACTACATTTTAAGATGTCTCTTAATTGTTTTAATTTTTTTAATCCCGTTCCTAAAATTGAAAGAAAATCTTGTTCTTTTAAATCGTTTCTCATGCCCAGCGTTACCTACGCTTTGAAATAAACTGTACCAAGTTTTCAACCAAAATTATGCTGCGAGATATTACTTTGTACCACTTAAAGACCATGCTAAAATTTGCCAGAACAATAAAAAAATTTTCGATAAACTAAAACTTGAACAGATTTCCGAGTCTGAGTCTGAGAGTTTTAGTGTACCAGATGTACCGGATGAATTGTTTTGCTCCAAAAAATTCCATTTATACCGCATAATACCAAGACCTCTAAATTGTATCTAAAAAAGTACAATTGTACGTAGTTGGCAAAGCTGGTCAGGCCAGTCAAAGTTGCTACATTACTACTAGGGAAAGAAATTCACGGCACGTCTCTTGTGTTGTTATAACCAGCGTTAATTAGTTCATCTTCAAAAGAAAGTCGTTCGTGATACTAAACGCCGCAAGCGGCTTCCGTTTTATACCCCCATACCCGTAACAAAAGGGCATATCTGAGGTTTTTTCTAGAAGATTTCTTTCAAATTTTGTTGGTTTTCAATGGGTGGAAAATGCTTGGTTTGTCCCCTTTTCTGGCGGGTGTTCATGAGTTCCAAAATAATAAATAAAAAAAGTAGAAAACTGAATTACAAAATAGAGAAGAACACTATCCATGATTATTTTAACTATTCATCCATGATTAACGTAACTATTTTCCTTTCTTTCAAGAATTGGTGCCCCCCCCCCCATAGAATATTCCTTCAGCGAATATTTTTAAAACTACCATCTTCACTATACAGGAAACATTTTCATTGAAAAGTTACCTTTGAAGTACATTTTTGCATCAGCTAGCCTCGAATCCATAATTCCGGGAATTGAGTGCTTCCTTTGTGAATTTCGCAAACAATTTGAAATCATAAAACCGCCTTACAATCTTCCGCAATCGTAATAATCGCATAAGCAAATGTCTAGTTATATTTATTTGGAATTAATTAGCACAATATAGACCCCTACCAAGTATCACAATCATCCTTTCACAAAAATATGCCTGCAACTTCATGGAATTGTACCTATAAATACATTCAATCAATGCACAAATGCAAAGAAATTGATGGGTTAAGGTATAACTTTGAATTTTTTTGGTTTTTAATTAAAAACATTTTTTCAAAAAAAACCCTTCAAAAATAAGTAGGGAGCCATATTAAAATCTGATACGATCAGAAATATAGTCCTATATTAACTCATTTTTAAGAAAACAAAATCACAATTAATGAAAAAATGAAAGCCAAAACGAATAAGAATTAAAATAATTAATCACCTCAGATATAAAGTTAAAAGATTCTGCTATAAATGAATCAATGGATTCTAAAACGAACATAAATAAAATGAATAATCCAGTCAAACTTAAAACAATGAGAAATTACTACAAAAAGAAGCAGGGCTACCACCCCCTATACATTCTAAAGGCCATAGAGTTATTTGCAATGTACAGAAAACAAAATATATTTACACAAATTCTCTTTAATCAATAAAACCCGCTTTAAAACTCACAAACGAGTTATAATTTCTTACAAAAAAAAGAAGATCGGGAAAAAATGACAAAATTTGACTTACCTTTGACCTTTACCAGCCTTAATCTTAAGGCTGTTTACTCTAAACTAAGAATGTAACCTATCAATATTATCTTTCATCGATATCTAGGTAGCACTGCGAAATGAACCCATGCCTTGTTTATTTATTTTTCCCCAGGGGTAATTATATCGAGCTAATGGTCTTAGAGATTTTGGAAGTGGGCTCATTCAATTAGAAATTGATAGTTCTAGTGTCTTTTTAAGAGTCAAACGTGACTGGAGAGCTACCATCCTCCCTCAAATGCTCTTTTAGCGGTCCTCCGTCCAAAGACATCCGATCAAAATTTGAGATAGCCATTTTCTTTTATATGGTTGAAAGGTCCAATAACTATACAACCGGTGATAACATACCCATCACAGCCCTTGGGGCAAGGGCTCTAAGTTCTGAGAGTGGCCCACTGTTTTTATATAGGTTTTGTTATTTGGAAAGGAGGGCATGTTTGATCTTGAAAAAAAGGTTAAGGGTATTAAGGTGAAACTCTTAGGAAGTGTTGAGGGCGTTTTGGAAAGTTCATGCGGATGTAGAACTAAATTAAAAGGCACTATTTGCATGCAGGATCGAGTTTGTCAATAAAGACGTCGTAGTTCTCTTTAGATATTTGAAAACAGTGATGTGTGGGGATCTGGCGTATTTACCACGATGGAAATTGCCCCTTCAGATATCCCACCACATTCAATAGCTAAAGCAGTCAAAAGGAAGTTAAGACAAATAAAAAGAATAGAGAAAAGAAGGGATTCTGGAATATTCTGCCTATATTGCAAAATACACGTAGAATACAGGGTTTAAAATAACCTAAAGGATTTATTTTATTTCTTTTAATTCTTCTTTTGGTGTTTGGGGGGCTGGCGGTTGAGTTATCATAGCAGAGCCAGATACACTGTAAAGAGATTAATTTTCTTGCTTAAATAAAATAAGGAGTTCTGTTTATCTTAAAGTCTAGTTCTGGATTGGTTGACTGTATAACATTGAATTAAAAAACAAAACAAAACAAACGCCCCTTAAAGGTGCTTCAGCTGAGAAAAACTTCTTATGTACGCCTAGTGGACGCGTTTTCGGTCACAAAAAGTAAACTGGTATCATGTACTATATATATTGGTGCCAACGACCCCCATTCACCTCTGCCACGATTGAACCAACCCTAATCGAATTCAATCTCAATGCAACTCATCCTCTATTTAATTTAACCCCATGCAACTGAACCCAAATCGCTAAATTTGCTGGGGATGACCACATCTGAAAAAACATGTTAATAAAAGATTCTCAACGGTAGTAGCTGTTCATGGTATCTTTATTACCAGAACGTCCCTTGATGCTTCGAAATGTCCTCTGAACATCTATCAGAAGGGTGCTGATCTGCCGTGCTGCGCTCTGAAAATCCACGTTCAATATATTTATCATTTAAAAAAATGCCAGAAAATATGGATGAGCCTTGGTAAATGGGTCACATTGGTGGGACTGAACCTAGATGGCTTCTTCTTGATTTATGTGATCATAGTCAGGTCCAGCTGCTTGACCTGCGAAGAATAATAGAAGGGCCAACAACTGATGAAGAATTCTCACAGCACAGAGCAGAGCCACATCTGACTCTCTGTTGACACTGAAATGCAAAGACAAAGCAATCGAGCATCGGCTTTTATCAAGTTGAAACCAATCTGGCGCAGTAGGGAATGCTCTATGCGCTTGAAGCTCTGCCTCATGAGTAGCAATGTGATATGTATTCTCCTATATGCAAGTGAATGCTAAAAACTAAATCTCCAACTGGAGATGTGCGTCCTAGAATTTAAAAACATGTACCTTAGAAGAATACTGAACACATCGTGACAAGAAAAGGTCACGACCATAGGAGTTTGCCAGAAAACCGGTCAACTATTATTTACTGACCTTTTGAAACGTAGAAGATGGATGTATCTTGGCCATGTCCTTCGCATGCCAGAGGATCGACTCCCATGTACATTTTATGAGTAGTACCCTAAAGAAACGCGCAACAGGTCGTCCAAGACGTACCTTGCAACGGCAGTATGAACAGGATCTGAGTAAAGGGGACATGTTTCTTCAACCACAGTGGGAGGACATCAGGGTTGCAGCTCGGTGATATCTGGCAAAGTTTCGTAGACGCCCTTTGCGCAATCCCTTGCTCTAGACGATCTAATGTAAACGACCTCTCATTACTGGCCACTGACACTGACATCGCTAATAATATTTGATAGGAAACTCTTACGTTTGCGAAGACACCTTTATCTCCGCATTGCGCAGTTAGTTTTAACACATCTATAGGTTTCTTTAAGGAAATGCGTCGGTGTTGAAATACATTCTTCAGGTCTTTAAGTTCTTGGAATAACTGAAAAGGGATCTAAATGATCGCAATATTTTACTTTTATTACTACTTACTTTCATTTTCAGGGACTGGTGATTAAGATATAGGAAAAATGAAAATGTTGGATTCAATTTGCTTATACTTACTGACAACTGCGCCCTCTACTTTGTTTTAATAAAAATAAAATTTCGAATATTACAAAATCATGATAGTCGTTAAATTATTCATTTGAAATTTTGCGCCCCTAAAATTTCTGCGCGGGGGCAAGTGCCGCCTCCATCCCCATAAAACCACCACCAGCCATGGGTTATAAAGCTGTTCTACCCTGCTTTCAAGAGAGATAATTATAATTAATTACAACAGCTTATTAAATTAGCACAAAACTGACCTTATCACTCGTCATGTCGGCTTAGATCAACTTGCCAGGGATTAACTAGCACCCCTGGGATATGCATCATGATCATAGCTAAACATTACGCAAGCCCGGTAATTTGTAGCAAATCTAGCATAGACGAGCCAGAAAACTTTATTTGTCTGAGGGAGGGATAAACATCGAAAACCGACTAAATTCCAACTAATAATCAGATAGTTACATTTTCAGGTAGCCCAACTAGCAGTGGCAACTCTGCACTGAGCTGGTAGATCTACTAGCGAAAAAATTGTGCTGCCTTCACCCTCTCCTACTTTTAAAAGTACCTGGAGAGAAAACTATGTAGTAGGTTAGGGTAGGCAAAAGGCGCAAAATCTTCAAATATTAGAAGGAAGTAGTCACTTTTCTATTCGACACTAGCGCCAGTTCTCACTCTTCATAAGATTTCCATATATAGCTTAGCGTTAAAACTTAGCCACATTTAAGGGTAATCAGAGTAAAAAATGAACAAACAACAAAAGCACGAAGAACAATAGGGAAATCTTTTTGCAAGACAGTGCAGATAATGTGAATGAATATTTCGGCCCTATGTCCAAGGGCCGTCCTCAGCAAGACAAAAATATATAAAAGAAAAAAGACAGACAACAACATGCGACCAATAAAACCAAAAATAAAAAAATTTTCTGAGCAGTCCTAGCATCCTTACTTCAGCGAAGTTCAACCAGGACTGATAAGCAGTAAGTTAAAACAAGGCGATTCAATGAGATGAAAAGGCTGGATTAGCAATAAGAACGTGTTTTTAAATTATTTTTCTTTCATCTCATTGAATCGCCTTGTTTTAACTTACTTTTTATCAGTCCTGGTTGAACTTCGCTGAAGTAAGGATGCTAGGACTGCTCAGAAAATTTTTTTATTTTTGGTTTTATTGGTCGCATGTTGTTGTGTGTCTTTTTTCTTTTATATATCTTTGTCTTGCTGAGGACGGCCCTTGGAGATAGGGCCGAAATATTCATTCACATTATCTGCACTGTCTTGCAAAAAGATTTCCCTATTGTTCTTCGTGCTTTTGCTGTTTGTTATGGAAAGCCAGTTTGGTCTTCGTCACTATTTTAGTAAAAAAGACTAAAATAAATACCACTGTAATTTCGATATTTTCGTAACACGGTTTTAATATAATAAACGAAAAGCATAGAATTGTAATGAGAAAAAAATGGGCAAATTTTACAAAACATTAGAGCTAATCAACTATCCTTTTCCTATTGGTTTAGTTTTTTTGCTTTTCGGAAGTACTTTCTTTGATATCTTCTTCCCTTCATTGGCGTCATTGGGCGATAGCCTGTGAATATAGAACGGAATATCAATAACGATTTGAGTATTTTTTTCCAGAATGAAATACTTTTTGAATAGAAAGCATTTCCAAATTAAAACCACTCAACACATTTCTAATTTGTTAATATCTCTGGAATGGGTTTGGATATTTGTTTGAGCATGGTTGGTTGAGTTTTATTGAATTATTGGTTTGAAATTATTCGGTACTTTCCTGCTTAGCTTTAGATTTTGGAGATTTTTGAGGTGGAAGATTTGATCTTTTTTCTCCCCACTGTTCCTTCCTGAGCATTATGGGGGAGACTATGTTGAAGATGTTTTAGTTGTAAATTTATTGTTACATAAACGATTCCTGAAAAAATGACTGAAAAAACTGTGAGCTCTGTGGTTAAAATTAACTTTTTAATCTGTAGTTTAAAAAAGAAACTGGCAAGAACTAAAACTGTAGACCAAAGTTGATTTTGGTGTTAGTACAAAAGAAAGTTGCATTTTACAAAAAAGAAATAATCAACTTTAGTTTCATTTGATTCCACTAGAAAATCTGATTATGCAATAATTTCATCTTAGTCCCTAAAATATTTGCTGAAAAAATTCGTGAAAATGAATTACTTATAGTCAAAACAAGATGTCACAAAACGACCCCAAGAAAAATAAAGCACGAAAAAAAGAAGAAAAAAGTGGTAATGTGTTAATTGTTTAGAAAGACCAAGCAAAAAATGGATCACCAGTCTAGTTAGCTATTGTTCGTTCTCATCGTCAGAGAAGTAAGGCCAGGAACGCCAATTGGAGCTGGGTAGGTTGAGGGGGGAAGCAATAGGCCCCCTTTAGATTTTGAAAAATATCTCTCTTCTTTATTTAATTGACTTTTTTTCGTGTTTCCATTCAAAAATTAAGAAAACGACAAAATTTTAAAGAATATATTTCCCCAAGCTCCTTCCACGACCCTCTTACATTTTCACAAATTGGCACCTCCGGTGAGGCCGCAGTTGCACATCAACCAATCTGGAAGTGACTAGGGTCACTAGCATAGGTTTTTTCTCTGTCTATGCCACAGTTTATATAATTATCCAGTAAGTTTACCGCAGATGATTTCTGGCTCTTCATTCTCGGTGCGAACAAAAAGCTCCTCCCCCTTATTTGTGCACTTATTGTCCACTTATTGGTTGAGCCAGCCAAGTGGTTTTGTCAGTACTTGTTCCGTAGGTGATTATTCTTTGTCTACCCGTGAAAAGATCTAATGCCGCTTATGTTTATAGGTTCTCTGGAGCACTCGCACCTCGGTCCGGGTTTTTATAATGGGTGAGATAGGGAAAGATCATATTGCTAATTATATAAAATGTGGTCTATGCCTACTCTGAGACAAAAATTGTAAACCGGATATTAAAAATGCAGTAAAAAAGTTCATTAAAAAAAAAATCTTTACAGTATTTATTAGAATATAGCCGCCTTTATATAAATAATAGCATTTTCCACTTTCTCCCGTGTCCTTTGGAATGTTTCTACTTCTTTTATTGAAGTCATTCCTGAAAACCAACATTTTCTCAGCCCAGCCCCCACCCCCCATTGTCCCAGCCCCCTCACCCTCAATTCAATAGGTTCTGTCCTGGCTAAGCATATGTTGAGCCGTATAGTTGTAAACATGCTAATATAATAATTTTTAGAACTTAGCACATTGCAATTATATAGATAGTAGTACAATATCATTAGAATAAATAAAACGAAATATCAAAATATAATAAAAAGTAATTATAAATTAAAAATAATGACTTTAGAGCCCTTATTTTTATGTTCCTAAAAGGTTATGTTATGCAAAATTGAAATATTTATTGAATATTTTTATTATTGAATATTTTTGAAATAATATTCAAAATATTGTAAAAATATTTTATTATTATTGAATTAACGAAATATTATTTCAATATTTTATTATTGAATATTTTTATAATTTTCAGTATGCATAATTGGAATTTTTATTGAATATTTTTATTATTGAATGTTTTTGAAATAATATTAAAAATATTATGAAATATTTTATTATTATTGAAATATTTTTTCAATATTTTGTTATTGAATATTTTTATAATTTTAATTATGCATAATTAGAATTTTTATTGAATATTTTTGAAATAATATTCAATATATTATTGAAATATTTTATTATTGAATATTTTTATTTTGCATAATTGGATTTTTTATTGAAGTCATTCCTGATAGCCAGCATTTTACCGATAACCCAGCCCCTTCTTCTCCATTCAGTATATCTGATCTGGTTAGGCCTATGCCGAGCCTTATAGTCATAAATATGTTAATATATAATTATCATAGCGCATTGCGTTGTAGTAACATAGATGATTGTAAAATACTAATAGTACATATAAAGTAAAATATTAAAATCTAATAGAAACAATAGAATAATCAATAATAATGAATTTAGAGCCTTTTTTAAGGTTCAAGAAGGAATCTTGTTATATATATATATATATATATTATAGCATAATATAGCATAATATGTACTTACTTACTTGTACTTGTTGCACGATCAAGCCGCATCCAGACTCATCGTGGCGCCCAGTAGATGACGACATGTCTCCTTCCATAGGTTTCACTCGAGGGTGGCAGGCTCCACCATTTCCAGCCACTGGAAATCCCAGCGATAGCCGTATTTTTGGAATCCTCCGACTGGCTCCAGATCACACTTAACTGTTGCTAGCCACGTCTTCGTTTGACCTCCTGCCCTCTTCTTCCATGCCGGTAGTGGTAAACATTTGAGACATTTTTTTCTTATGTTCATCTGGTCTGCGCATTGTGTGGCCAAACCATCTCAGTCTACTGTGCTTAACAATATCAGAGACAAGTGGGCGATCCCCACACCTTCTCCTTACTTCTTCATTCGAGATTCTATCTGAGAGGCGGATACCCAGGATATAGCGCTGACATTTGTGGTTGAATATATTCAAGCTCAACACTTGGGCTGCTTTAAGTGACCACGTTTCACATCCATAGAGGACAAAGAAGCATAGCTTCATACATTCAGAGCTATGTGAGTGGTGATACTGCTCTCCGCTTCCAGAGATACTTCCGTAGTTGAAGGAAGACTCTCCAGGCTGACAATATGCGGCTCTGGATTTCTTCTGAAGATTCACCGGCAGATCCGAGTTTACCATCGATCCAAGGTATTTGAGTAACTGGACGTCCTCTATCTGATTACCATTTAGGGTCACGGAGGTTTCACCGAACCCATCTGTTCGCATAGATTTCGTTTACAGTTGACTTATTGGGACACCAGTCGAGAGTGCTTTGACTGTCACGTCATTTATCATAGTCTGGGCTTCTGCAACGGATTCAGCAAGCATGTCCACATCGTCAGCATAATCCAGATCTGTAATGGAGAAGGACGAGCACACTGCAACGCCTTTATAATTGTCCAGGACCCTGAGGGTCCAATCGATGGACGAAGTTGAACAAACTTGGTGAAAGGACACAGACTTGACGTACACCTTCCTTGATCAGGACAAGATCTGAAAGATCGCCATAGACTCTTAATCGGGTCTTTGTTCCAGCAAAGTATTCCTTAAGCAGATGAATGATCTTCTCAGGTACACCGTCCACTTTCATTGCTTCCAATATTGCATCACGATGGATCGAATCAAACGCGGTAATGAGGTCTATGAAGATTTGGATTGTTTCCTGCTGGTGTTTAAACCGGTGTTCAAGGATCTGTCGCAGGCTAAGAATCTGGTCACAGCAACACATGCCCGGCCTGAATCCTGCTTGGTTGGGTCGCGTTCGGCTGTTTCTGGTGTTTCTGAATCTATTTAAAAGTATGACTGCAAACAGCTTGGCAGCAATCGGGATAAGGGATATACCTCGGTAGTTTTTGCAGTCCATTCGGTCTCCTTTTTCGAAGATAGGGACAATTACTGAGGTCTTCCAGTCATCTGGGATGTGTTCATTGTCCCAGCATTCGGTTATCACGCTATGAAGTTCATCCACCGCCACCTCGGGGAGAGCTCTTAGTAACTCGGCAGGAATACTATCTATTCCTGGGCTTTTATGGTTTTTCAAAACTTGGATCGCCTTAATTACTTCATACCTGGAGGGTGGGTCCGTACATACATTTTCATGAGCCTGGTTGTGCGGGGGGTTCTGCAGTGCTGTAAGTGACTGTTTTTGATTACTATTGTCTTCTGGTCTCAATAGCTCTTAGAAGTGAACTCGCCATCTTTCGATACGCTCCTCGCTACTTGTGAGTATTTTCCCATCCTTCGCCTTAAGCAAGGGGATGGTATTTTGCTTCTTCTTCCCAGTGCATTCTCCAAGTATCTGATAGAGTTTTCGTGTATCGTTCCGTGATGCGGCTCTTTCTACATAACTGGAAACATTAGCCCAGTAGGTTTTGTTTTTCAACTCTTACCAATTTATGAAATTCTTGTTGTAGTACTTTGTGTATGTGGGACTTCTTGTTGGTCATTTCTTTTTTCTTGGCAGAGAGTTTGAGTGTCTTTTCTGAGATCCATTTCTTGGTTTTACGCTTGACAAACCAAAGTATGTTTGAGGCAGCTTCATTGATGTGGTCCTTGAATTTGCTCCATTTCTTCTCAATCTTTATCTTGGGGCAGTTGGGGCACTGATCAGTCGGGGTTTCTCCCTCGGTGTCATCTTGAAGGACAGCGAAGCGGTTTGAGAGTTCAAGGACAAATACTCCTCGGTACTCATCTACTTTCAGCTTCGACACGTCTATTTTCTGGTTCGGCATAGTAGTCTTCCTTGAGCTAAGTCTGTACTTTAGCCTTGTCTTCAGCAAGAAGTGATCAGATCCATTTTTCGATCCCGTGTCAGCACCTCTGTGCACTCTCGAGTCCAACACCATGGATTAAACATCGTCGGGATACAAGGATATAATCTATTTGGGCCTTTACTCTTCCATCGCGGGATTCCCATGTATATATATGACATGGCTTGTGCCTAAACCAGGTGTTAGCCATAGCAAGATTGTTCTGCATTGCGAACAGCAAAAGCCTGTTTCCATTTATGCACGTGTTTCCGAGGCCGTGCTTGTCGATCGCCTCTTCCGAGTTATTCAGCTTTCCACCGATTCTGGCATTGAAGTTGCCTCCAATTAGGAGGATATCTTTCCGGGGAATCTTATCAATGACTGTCTGCAGGTCACTGTAAAACTGATCTTTTTGCTGTTCAGTGGCACCCCTTATTGGGGCGTAAACGCTAAGGATAGTCAGATTGTTCGTGCGACCTTTAATTCATGCCCGTACGATTCTCTCAGACACAGGCTCATATCCGAGGAGGCTAGTGGCCGCTTTGGGGGACAACATGATACCTACTCCTGCTCGGACGGATCTATCTACTGGTCCAGAGTTATAAAAAGAGACCACCTTCCCAGTCAAGCATTCAAGAGTCAAGATGTTACGTCTATTAAGTCTCGTTTCAGTAACGCACAGAATATCAAGGTTATAAAGATAAAAATCATCAGCTACAAAAGCTTGTGTCAATGAACATTTAATCGAGCATAGGTTCCAGTAGCCGATATTCAGGCCTTGTCTTCTTGATAGGACGATAGCTAGCATACTTTTCGACGAGAGCGCCATTCTCGTCACATCGCATAATACCGGGGATGCCGTAGCCAAACTTTTCATCATCATATTTGTCATCATCATTGAGCGTTTCTTGGGGATAAGGTACACCACAAGGTCCCCAGTCTTGCGGTCACCCGAAGCACGTTGGCCATCACCTTGCTCGGCGTGGGGTTCAGTGATGTTTACACCCTTCACCACTTTGAGGTGCGCTAGCGGATTTCCTATGCTGCCTAGGGACGGAGGCTCAAGCCTCATTGCCTGGATGCCCACCACCACCGTGGAAATTTCCAGGCTTAGCTAGCCCTTTGCTCCCACCTAGAATCAGCAATAGGCTTCAGAAGGGTAATATGATATTACCCTTCTGGGTAATAGCATAATATGATATAATATAGTAATATATAATAATGACTTTAGATTATGTATTGTTGCTTCTGTTGCGAAGAAAAAAAAAATGCCTAGTTGCCCAATAAAAGTTGAATTTTTCAACTCAATAAATTGATGGACAAATTATGCTTGGCAGCCTTGATCCTCCAGACCTTGTAAAATTTTGAAAATGCAGATGCAATATTTTAAAATTGTTCTTAAATGTCTGGATTGTTCTTAAACACTTGAAGAATTTCGAGTCGTTCAGCTCGACACAAAAAACATACGTATAGGCTATCAAAAAAAAAAAAAAAAAAAAAAAAAAAAAAAACAACAACATAATATTAAAGAATTGACGATGGCAGGAAAACACAAAAAAAGTATATAAAAAACGAGGCCGTATCCACGGGGAGAGGGTTACGGGACTTGACCCCCGCCCGAATTTTTATCGACTCGTGGAAACGTAACAAAAATGCATATACAAAAATTTGTGATGCATTTTCTAAAGTGTTTATTGTAAGCCCTGAACAAAAATTCTGTATACAAAAATTCCCTTGATCATAAATAATCATTTCCATTGATAAAAATTAAAAATAAACGTCTATAAGTAGAGAAAGAGGAGAACGTCTATAAGTAGAGAACAGGTAGAAGCAAATAGTTTGGATAATATTCAACATCGACGCTGAATTTCTATCGATATCGTAACGCGTAAAATCGCTTAACTTGGTACCAAAATTCGGCTGTCAAATCCAAAAATAGTGCACCTGCTTTTTATTTTAGAATTTCACAAAGCCAGGATTAAGGCATTGACAAGATTAAGAAGGGGCCCCGAGAACTTCGGCATAAAAACCGGACTTTGCACGCTAAGAAAAAATTGTAAATGAACAGTACTTTTCAATCAGTTTTTCATGATGATTCACGTAGTTTCTGTTTTGCAAAAGCTTGACCAGGTTCTTGAGACAATAGGCTTTTTCTGTGCATACACTATTTCTAAAATGCGCTTTAGGAAGTTTCGTGCATATGCAACTTTACACCATAAGAAATATAATAGGAAACTCCGACCACTCACCTCATTATTCAGATACTAGACATCTTAAAAAAATCAAAAGACTGGGACATCAACCACTTCAACGACGTCTGGGCTCAGGCCCCACTCAGGCTGCTTTAAAGACTGCGTCAAAGCTGATGATGGATTAGTGATGGTGATGACACAGGTGATGAATGTGGCGAAAATTAAGGCTTGTTATTGGTCCTTCAGATACTCTGTTTTGGGCTAGTGGTGGTCTTGGAGGCTTTGTTTTGTCCGTCAGATTAACTGTGTCGAATTTGGAAAGCGAGTTCAAACAGCAGATACACTGTAAAATTAAACTGCCAATTTACGCAACAATAGGAACTAGTTCCAAGGTGCAACTTCGTATATACCAATCGATTTAGCACGAAAAGTTACACCAGAAGTTACCCTTAGGTAAAAAAAGGTGCAGATCAATGCCGCATCGAAGAAGGGGGGGGGGTGGTTTTGATCTCCCATTCCCCGAGATTTTTGTCCCACTCGTAAAAACGTGACAAAATTCACATAAAACAATTTTGATGCATTTTTTAAAGTTTTTTTTTTAAACCCTTCCCGAAAAATTACCCCCCCCCCAACCAAAATTCTGATTATGGTTTTGGTCCAGACATGCTGTTTTGGGATAGGACAGCCGAAATAACGCGACATTACTCCGGTGTGAACCTAGAGTTAGACATACATGATACAAAAATCTGGGTAGGGCAGTTTTCTCCTCTGCCCCATCCCAATTGACACCCTGGGCCTTACTTGTCTCATCAGTTAGACTCACTTTTTCAGCTTGGTTTTTTTCCTGTCCTTTTCGATTACTTGCTGCTCAACCATTTCAGCTAGCGTCCCTTGCTCAGCCAGCATTGACAAAAAGGTGCAAATAAAATCATCGTAATCATGCGTCCGTCGACAGTCATCAATCTAAAAAAAAAAAAATTCAACCTTTAAAAAATTCATACTTGAAACAGATTATGGCTACATTTCAGGCTCAACAAAAAGTTACTAGAAGTTACGAAAAAGTAACTTTTTCATTCTAGCCAGGGTTTCCACCTGTAGCACAAACGTGAGTAGATACCTATATATAACTCCGAACAGTACATAATTTATGCATGTTTTTATGGTTTTCTCAGTGAGAATGAAAAAACAGGAATTTTCTCACTTGGAAAAACAGGAATTTTGTCACATTTATGGTTGTTTTCACGGATGGTTATGTGTGTTGGTCAATTTATTGATGTTTTTCTCGGATTTCAACATCAAATTATGGATGTTTTATGGTTTTTGTCAGTGAGAATTTGAAAAACAGGAACTTTCTCACATTTATGTCTGTTTTTATGGATGGTTATGTGTGTTGTTCGATTTATTTGATGTTTTTCATGTCTTTTTTATGGATGATCCAGAAATAGTATTTGATGTTGTTGTTCAAGCCAAATGTTATGAGTTTCCCGGAATTTGGAACACCTGTGCTGTCGACCTCAATTCACCTATCGTGAATCAATAATTCCCCTTAGAAACAACAAATTAATTCCTCTTTCTTGACAGATCAATCAACCAATGACTTCATCTGTCAGACTTTAAAAATTTTCTCATAGAAACGATTCTCCAGGAATAGATCCAAGTCATTAATGTCTTTGCCTCGGAAACAACTCTTTTGGTCGAACTCCAAAGGATATTAATAGCCAAAGGCCATGGAAACAATTCTCCAAGAAACATCTTAGCGATGAATTGTTTTAGCGCGGGAATCAGGTTTCTTATTAATTTGAAATGCATTAGCGCAGAGATGCCAAAAACTAAAGGAACACGCTGAATTACGTTTAGGGATTATTTGGGCGAAACTGTTTTAGACAGGTTATGGAACTATTTCGGCGAAACAGTTAGAGACATTTTAAAAGATGATTTTTGAAGAGATTTTAGAAGAGAATTTAATGGTGAAACTCTGTGGTCGTTATAATACACAAGTTTCATTTGAACAGTGTTGTGCGGTCCTCTAACCCAACCCCAAAGGGTTCCAATCCTCCTACCCCAACCCCGAAGGAAGCCCCCGGGCCTCAAAGGCCCCCCACGCGCCCAAAGGGCCACCCGCGCCCCCACAGGCCCACCCCGACCCCCAAAGGCCAACCCCGGGCCCCCCCAAGGCCCAACGCGCGCCCAAAGGACCAACCCGGTCCCAAAGGCCCGCCACCGGTCCCCAAATGTCCCCCAGGCCCCCAACTGCCCCCCGGGCCCCCAAAGGCCCACCCGGTGCCCCCAAAGGCCCTCCCCCGGCCCCCAAAGGTCCCCCGGCCCCGAGAAGCGCCACCGGGATGCGCCGTGGGCCCGGAAACCGCCGCAGGATGTGCCGCAGGGATGCGCCGCGGGTCAGGAAAGCGCCGCAGGGGATGCGCCGCAGGGAGGCACCGCAGGAAAGTGCCGCAAGATGCGCCGCAGGGATGCGCCACAAAAAAAGTAAACTAAAAAGTAAAAATTTCGAAATGTTATCCCGCAAACGCCCTCCTCAGTCCCCCAAAGGCCCTCCCCTGGTCCGCAAAGGTCCCCCGGGCTTCCAAAGGGCCAACCGGCCCCCAAGGGTCCCCCGGGGCCCCAAAGGTCCTCCCCCGGTCCCCAAAGGTCCACTGGGCTCCCAAAAGACCCCCCAATCCTCAAGGGCCCCGGATCCCCAAACGCCCTCCCTGGGCCCCAAAGGTCCTCCCCCGATCCCCATACATGCACACAAAAACTTACACACGCACTAAAAATTACACACACACACACAAAAACTAACACACACACACTATAACTTATAAAAACAAACGAAAAAATACACACATACTACATAACTTACACACACACACACAAAAGCTTACTCACACACACACACACACACAAAAACTTAAACATGCACACGAAAACTTACATGCAGACAAAAAATTACATACACACAAAAAATTACACACACACACACACAAAACTTACACACACACACACACACTAAAACTCACACACACACTCCAAAACTTACACACACACAAAAAATAAAACACACACACACACAAAAAAACTCACACATTAACACAAAAAAAACTCACACACACACACACAAAAACTTACAAACACACACAAACACACACACAACTTAAACACAAACACAAAAAAACATACACACACACGTCAAAAATTACAAACACAAAAAATTAAACACACAAACACACAAACACAAACTTATAAACACAAACACACAAAAAACTAACAAACACACAAACTTACACACACACATAAAAACACACAAACAAACAAAAACACAAAAAAAAATAATATCAACACACAAAAGCTAATACACACAAAAACTAACACACACACACACACACACAAAACTTAGACCCACACGCAAAAACTTACATGCACACAAAAACTTACATGCACACAAAAACTTACACAAACACAAACACTTACACACACGCACAAAAACTAACACACACACACAAAAGCTTACAAACACACACACTCATTAACACTAACACACACACGCAAAAACTAACACACACACGAAAAAACATACACACACACACACAAAAACTGACACACACACACACACACACAAACTAACACAGGCACACGAAAACTGACATGCACACAAAAACTTACATGCACACAAAAACTTACACACACACACACACACACAAAACTTACACACACACACACACACGAAAACTCACACACACAAAAACTTACACATGAACACAAAAAAAACTCACACACACACGCACAAAAACTTACACACACACACACACACACACACAAAACTTACATACACACACACACACAAAAAAATAAAAACACACCAAAACAAAAAAAAACAAACAAACAAAAAAACACACACACACACACACAAAAAAAAACACAAGCACACTAAAACTTACAAGCACACAAAAACTTACATGCACACAAAAACTTACACACACACACACACACACAAAACTTACACACACACACACACGAAAACTCACACACACACGACAAAACTTACACACACACAAAAACATACACACACACACACACACACAAAAACTTACAACTGAAAAAAATCAAATAAAGATAACTCACTCGAGAATAAATACACACACACACACTAAAAACAATTACACACACACACACGAAAGAATACACACACACGCAACATAAAACACAATCCAAAAAATAAAAAAGAACAAGAACTAATACGTAAAAACAAAATACCAATTAAAAACACTCCACAAAACTTACACACACACACACACACACAAACTAAAACACACACACACACACAAAAAAACTAAAAAATCCACACCAAAACTAAAAACCACACAAAAACTTACATGCACACAAAAACTTACACACACACACACACACAAACTTACACACACACACACACACACGAAAACTCACACACACACGCCAAAACTTATACACACACAAAAACTTACACACACACACACACATAAACAAAAACTTACACATGAACACAAAAAAACTCACACACACATTCACAAAAACTTACACACACACACACAAACACACAAAAATTACACACACACACAATAAAACTAACACACACACGCCAAAACTAACACACACAAAAACTAACACACACACACACACACACACACAGACACAAACACACACACACAAACTTACATACACAAACACACACACACAAACTTACAAAAAAACACAAACAACATATATCCACACGCAATATCTTAGACACACAAAAACTTACACACACACACACAAAAACTTACATCCCACACGCAAAAACTTACAAGCACACAAAAACTTACATGCACACAAAAACTTACATACACACAAAAACTTACACACACGCACAAAAACTTACAAACACACACAAATACTAACACACACACACACACATGAAAACTTACACACACACGCGAAAACTTACACACACACTCCAAAACTTACACACACACACACAAAAACTTACACACACACACACACACAAACTAACACATGCACACGAAAACTTACATGCACACAAAAACTTATGCACACACACACACACACACACACACACACACAAAACTTACACACACACACACACGAAAACTCACACACACACGCCAAAACTTACACACACACACACAAACTTACACACACACACAGACACACAAACTTACACATGAACACAAAAAACTTACACACACACAAAAACTTACACACACACACACACACACACAAACTTACACACACACACACAAAAACTTACACACACACGCAAAACTTACACACACACAAAACTTACACACAAACACAC